>NC_060267.1:81882825-81992764 GCF_021613505.1 Equus quagga
CGAGCCCTGCTACCACTGAGCCATTAGACCTGTGCAGAGCTGCCTGTCTCTGGACTTCTTGTTATGTAGGAAAACATAAATCTCCATTGCTTACGCCAGCTTTTACTCATATTCTGCCATCTGCAGCTGAAAGCATCTAACACATGAGATGACAAATGATTACCTGCAATATTCAAACTCCCTATAAGGAAGGTACGACATTAGGTGCCCCAGAAGCCAAAGTTCACACTCTTTCCATGCTACAGCCCTCCCTCTTTCTCATGCTAATGATTCACTTATGACAATGTCATATAAGTTTTCTATTCACACATGTCTCTCTCCACCATCTTCCTCCACTCTCCGCTATCAACTGGCATCTTTTCAGAGACACCTGGGTTTGAACCACGGCTTCTTAATGGCTGCTTGACCTCAGGCAAGTCACATAACTTCCCTACGTCTCCATTAGCTCAGTAACAGTGATCGGTGGCAGCGGTGGTGGCGGTACTGTTACTGCTATTACCATTTGTGTTAATATGACTGATGAAGCCTGGAGCCAAAATAGGACGAAAGAGCAATCTGGATGAACAGGAACAATTCTACAGAAGCCTATGACTACAGCTAAGGCGGTCACTTTTCAAAGGAGAAATCAGGCCAAACAACTGCTCCTGACAAAGCCTGAGCTAGCGGGGTCCACTTCTGATGCAAAGAACGCCACCACTATCGGCTCGTGTGACTGGCGACAAGCTGGAAGATCTAACACGTGAGACGACAGTTGTTAACAATATTCCGCCTCAGCATCACGAGGAGCCATGCCTTTCTCAAACCTGCTCCCCAGATGAAGGCTGCACAGCAGTGGGGGCGGAGCCACTCTTCTCTCTTTGTCTTTTCAGAGACTGTGACGACACGGTGAGAACAGCATGTCTTTCCACCAGCGTAAATACTTCATGATGCCTTTTTGTAAATCCTCCCGTCAGAGCGAATTACTCTCCAGAGCAATTGCCTGCTCCATTGTAGCTGGTGGCCATTTGAGCCCCCAAATAATTCTATAATTGGATTTGCCAGGGAAAATGTAAAACAGAATGAATCTAATTCAGGCATTACCAAGAGTGAATGTGAAGGGCCCATGCGTGTATTTCGTTCCTGCATCTGATATGACTAATAACTCAGATTAATCAATTTTCCTGGGAGTGGGAGGGAGAGGATGCAGAATGGGGGCTGGAGAGAGAGAGAGAGAAAGGGAACCATTCTGTTTACCTTGCAAACGGCAGCATATACAGTACTGTGGAAAGATGTTTTTCTAGGCTCATGGCTACAGAGGAATGAAACTGAACTAGAGGTCCAAAGATTCAAGTGCTGCCATTGAGTATGTCTTTCCAGAACTCAGTTATCTCATCCCTAAAAATGGGAATGTCAGCAGCAGCCCCGCCCATTGCAGAGCTCTGCAATGTTAAACTAATAATGTTAAACAAAAGGAAAGCGTAAAATAAAACTGCTAATAATGAAGAAAACAACCATATGTTGAGTGAGGCACTGAGTAAGGCCCTATTCCTAACATCGCCTCATCTAATCTCACAATGACTGTTTTATATAAGATAATTAAGAAGACTGGGAGAGGTGGTGACTTGCCCAAAGTCACAAAGCTAATAAACAGAAGAGCTGGGATCCACACTCAGCTCAGGCAGACTCCCAAAGAAACTCAGGCTTTTCCCAATGCGCATAGCTGCTCTCAGACACATTCTCCCAGGAATGAGGACACTCCCTCGGAGCAATAAGGAGGGAGACCCAACACATATTGTTCAATGGAAAAAGGGACAGAATAGTGATACAAAGTATTCTACCTTTTGGGTAAGTGAGGGAGACAGTAAGAATATGTCTTTGTACTTGCATGAACACTGTAAGAATTCAGAAGAAAACTAACAAAAGTGGGAGGAGAAAAGGGAGTATTCACGGTATAGAATGAAGATATCAATTTTTGAACCATGTGAATGTCTTACCTATCAGAAAAAAATATATTTTTAAGCTCTTTGTGGAAGAATATTCCATTTAGCGCTAACTGGTTCTACAGGAATACTGGCGACCTTGTGACTGGCATGTGAGATTCACCAGACCGTTAAAACGCTAATACTTTTACTATACATTACGGGACGAAAAGACAAAATACTGCTTAGTTTTATTTCAAAGTAAATATTTCTCAACAGTTTCCAAAACGAGGAGCCAAGCACAATTCAGGATGCCAGAAGCTGGCAGATTTCTCCAATGAGTGAGATTAACAGTCACCAAGCACCTGCTTTGTCCCAGGGGCTGTGGGGCACTCCACTTCACTTACCTCACTTAATCCTCATCACAACAGGATAAAATGGGAACTATCATCCCCATTCTCTAAACCACTGTGACTGAGAGTCAGCAAGGTTAAGCGCAGCCACCCTGGAGGGAAGCAGCAAAGCCAGGATTTGAACTGAAATCTCTCTGGCCACGAATCCGATGCTCTTCCCAATACACAGAATGCTTATCCAAGCAAATGCATCACAAATGAATCAGTCACAGGCTTGCACCGCCCTTTGGGAAGGTTCCTCCTTACCTTTATCAAATTCAGCCCCTTGCCGTTCCAGCTGTCTCCGTAGATTCTCATTGGTTTTAATAGATTCTTCTAAACGTTTTCTCAAACTTCGAATTTCTTGTATATGTTCCATCAGTAAGTCTACAGGAAGGAGGGCATTTTTAATTATAAAGTCTGAAGCCCGCAACAAATTGAATAATCTATAGATTATACAATGATCTTGAAATTCTAAATCGTACTGATGTATCAAGATAGTCAGCAACTGGCAACCCTTTCCTAGGCACAGGAGGCCCAGCTATTGCCCACAGCCCACAGACACAGTTCTGTAACAATCCTCTGCCGCCCTCCATGAGGAAGATATTTTACATCACATGGAAAATTACATTCCATACAATTTTAATGCTAACTCTAATGGAGCCTTTATTCTTCTAAATATCAAATATTAATTTAAAATCTTCCTTATGGTGAAACTAACAGATCTCTTTCAAGTCTGCTTGAACTGCCTGAGAGTTGATTAAACTACCTTCATAATGAATCCAGATATTTTCAAGACTAATTCTTTGCAAGGAATATGTTATCCATTTATCACTTACTAATTTAAGACTTAAGAACAGAACCAAACAGTGCTGGTGAGAATGGTACAGAGGGCATTCTCAAGAGGACATCCTGTTAGCGTGAGTATAAATGCGTACGACTTTGGGGGACTATTTTTATCATTAGTGTTTGAAGTTCTTTTCCAATGTCTTTCACCAAATCATTCTACTTCCAGGAATCTATTTAAGGAGATCACCAGAGATGCTGACAACCATTTGCCAGAATGCATGAAAACAACATTCAGCTTACCACTATATAGTAACAACAGAAAATAACTCAAACTATTCAATAAAATGTATTACCTTCATTATGATGCAGTATTACACAGGTATTAAAGTTACATTATGAAGATCATATAATATCATGGAAAAATATAGACACAAAACAGGTTACTGAGCATAATCACAACCCTATTCAGAAATATGTAGACAGGAAAGACATATATACACAAAAGAAGGAAATACACCTAAACATTAACAGAGGCTGCCTTAGATTTTTTTGTTTTTCAAAACCTATATTACATCTTAAGATCTAATAATATATAAAAATATAAATTCTCCAAATTTTCTAAAATGAGCATGTATCATTTGTATAGCCTCTGCCACATCTCACTTTAAGAAAGAAAGAAGGAAGCACAGATCCAATCTAGAAGTAAGTTTCTAGAATCAGTGTTTAAAGCATAATCACATTAAGTATCCAGAGGCAAAACTAATGTCTTTAATTCATCAATTAGGGTACACTCAGTATGTCTTAGTAATGTTTGTTTTAAAACATTATACTAATGTTATGACCCAGTTTTAATTCCTCCAAAATGACTTTCATTTAAAAGTAGCACAATGTTACAGATCTTTTCCTAATTAAATAGTAATTTTGCCATGAATTTGAATGTTTATGAGATGACTTAATTTCCAGACCTTCAGCTATCTCCTATTAATGCCAGAGAGCGACAAGTCACTCAGTGGAAAGTCTGAGGCCCCCACTGCAGCCCAGCACTGGAGGCTCCTGTCTGCAGTCAGCTCCCAGCGCGTCGCCACAATGTGCCTCCCGTTCGTGCCCTGCTGCCCCGCAAATCTCCCAGCGGCTAGTCAGGTCAGAATGAGTCAGGACTTATCGGTCTGACTGCAGCCTTCCCTGCTGGCCTATCCGCGTCACACGCTGCCAGCTTCTAGGGCAATAACGCTCAGCAGCCATCAGTACGAGTCATCTTCTACGGAGTCTGGCAGGAGGTGGAATCATCACTGCGGCTTAAGGAACATTCCTGGTTGAATTGGACACCACTTATTAATTATGCAGCCCTAACCAAGGAGAAGGAAACAGTACACTCACCTTTACAAAATGGGAGAAAAATATCTGTCCCTCTTAAAATAATTACCCTTCTGACGAACGCTAACTCTTCAAAACCATAAATCCTGTAAGAAACAACCACCCAAAACAACGTGTATATCTTTTGCCTAGTAGTTCCAATTTATAGAATATAGGTTAAAGATTAAAGAGACATGATATGGGGCCGGCCCCGTGGCCGAGTGGTTAAGTTCGCATGCTCCACTGCGGTGGCCCAGGATTTCACTGGTTCAGATCCTGGGTGCGGACATGGCACTGCTCATCAAGCCATGCTAAGGCGGCATCCCACATGCCACAACTAGAAGGACCCACAACTAAAAATGCACAACTATGTACCGGGGGCCTTTGGGGAGAAAAAGGAAAAATAAAATCTTTTTATTTTGAGGAAGATTAGCCCTGAGCTAACTGCAGCCAATCCTCCTCTTTTTGCTGAGGAAGACTGGCCCTGAGCTAACATCCGTGCCCATCTTCCTCTACTTTATATGTGGGATGCCTACCACAGCATGGCATGCCAAGCAGCGCCATGTCTACACCCGGGATCCGAACCAGCGAACCCCAGGCCGCCAAAGCAAAATGTGCGCACTTAACTGCTGCACCAGGGGGCTGACCCCTAAAACCTTTAAAAAAAAAAAAAAGAATATAGGTTAAGAAAATGCCCCCAATAAGGGGAAAGCTCCACGTTCAAAGATATTCCCTGCGGCACTGTTCATAATTGTGAAATTTTAGAAATGACTTAATGTTCAGCAACAGGGGAACATAAGGAAAAACGCAGCCCAGCCATTCGAGCAACTCGTCTGAAGCCACCGAAAACGATGTTAGGTAACAACACGTCAGAAAGCTTATGATATAATGGTAAGTGAAAAGAGGAAAAATACTAAATTATCTCTCTACTCAGATTATAAACATGACAAAAGGAAAAACAGATGCAGAGACTAAAAGTCTGCAGAGAAATAAACCGACAAAGCTAACAGTGGGTTCATCAGACTGGCTCTGGAGAGCACTGCCCTCCTCAGGACAGTGCCTGGTCACCCACTAGGAGGTCATGATAAGCCCAAGGTCACGGGTCCCCAGAGGAACAAGAAACGAGAGAGACGCCTAAATCCTTCTACACTGGAAATAAACCAAAGCTGGGTGGCGGACAGGGTGGCGAGTAGAAGAAAACAGGGCAGCAAGAGGAGGCAGAGGGAAGTGCCACTCCCACAGCAGAGGGTTTGAAAGACGGGGGAATCTCAAATTTCCCAGGGTAGATGATCTGGCTAGCTGATCATAACCCCACCCCCCCTGGCTCTTCAAATCCCAGGTCAAGGGTGCTCCTCCCACAAGGGCCTTGTGGGAGTGGTCTCGGGGGCTCTTGGAAAGGGACTGAGCTCCGGGCCAGACTGACACAGTGCAGAAGAAGGTGGCACTTAGGGATAGGAAAACAATTCATGGTCCGACCTAAATTAGAAGGCAGATTGTAAAGCCAGAAATAACCGAGAGAAACTAAGTACACAGAAACTCACAGAAATCAAAGGGATACAGCCAGAAATCTGAAGAAAGCCAATCTAATCTAGCTGCGCTGGCTGCAGCGGGGCCCCAGCCGACACCTGAGCCACATCAAAGATGTGCACTTCATGCTCTAGGTGTTTTCAAACTGTGCTCCTCTGGGCCTGAGTGTCCTAGAGGAGCTCAGAAGCCCCTATGGGGACAAAGGTTCCACTCGTATCTCTTTTACATATTGGACCCCCACGTAAAGTTTCACCTGTTGCTAGGGAAAAAAAATTTAAAATTTTCAAAAATCATTTTTTATGTGATCAAGTGTCAACAAAGAGCTTTTAGCAAGGAGGTGCCAGTGTCTGATTTGTGCTCTGGTGCCTTGCAAAGAACCCAGTGGAAGAAAGGAGAGACCAGAGGATGTCAGCTGAGGTTCAGAGCATACATCAGGAGTCAGAAAACTAAGGCTCCTGGATCAAATCTGCCCACCACCTGTTTTGGTAAATAAAGTTTTATTGGCACATAGCCACACTCATTTACATATCGTCTATGGCTGCTTTTGCCGCAACAGCGGGATTGAGTAATTGCGATGAAGACTATATGCTCCGCAAAGCCTAAAATATTTACTAGCTGGTCTTTTAGTAAAGAAAAGTTTGCTGATCCCTGGTCTATCTATTCTGGTCTATACTTTCCCTTGAACTTCCAAAATGCACTGAATTATAAACACTAAGCCCTACCTAATACCCCAACAGGAGGTAATCAAGACTGCAAAGACAGAAGAGGTAAAGGGGAGCTCAGGGGCACGTGGGGCCTTGGGAGGCTGATTCTGCCAACTGAGCCCACGGCTCGATGGTCAGAGACAGGACAAGGGCCTGATCCTAAGGGCCAAGGGTCACACTAAAGAGAAACACAGCAGATTTACAGAATGACAAAATACCAAAACAGGGGGTTGGGTCCTCTTGGGCATCTGTACAATTCAAAGCAAGGGTCTTCAAAGTGACCCTGCCTTAGAAAGAGTTTGAAACAGTGAACCAGACTTGGAACTGATGCATGACCTCAATGCTTCCCAGCCTGCCACTGTCAGAAGAGCAAGGGAATGACCAGCCCTATAAGAAGTCATCATTAAAAATAAAAGTGACTTTTCCCCCATCACCAACACTGTTAACAACCACGGCTTTCCCCAGTGACAAATGCACTCTGAATGACCAGCTTTGGCCCTCACAGGATCTCCTTTCACGGGAGAAACATTCGAATATCACTACACTCTGCTTACTGAGGCAACATGGCAAACGACTGTTTAACCCAGGAAACCGTGGCTATGTTTAAAACGCTCTGCAAAGCTAAGCTTACCTTGAGAAAAAGTGTTCGCCATAACTGACGCCTTCTCGGTCTCGCTGTCTGGCTTCTGGTCTCGTGAGAAGGAGGACTTTTCGGATATTTCACAATCGGACAATGCGTGAGAGGCTGAAGGCTCAGGAGATTCAGGCAGAACATGCTGGTAGGGTAGGCTGTCTTCCTCAAGCCTTGACCGTTGGGATTGAAAGAGAAATCACGTTCCATACTAAGACTCCAAGCAGGACCATGACTTAAGAACACATAAGACTATTTGGCCCTTTGTAATGTCCCCATATGTATAACTTGGTTTTGGAGCCCCTTTGTTTCCCTAGAGCATTTTTTAGCAAGGACAGTCTAAAAACAAAAAAGGCTCAGTGGGGGCCGGCCCAGTGGTGCGGAGGTTAAGTTCACACGTTCCACTTCTCAGCGGACCGGGTTTCACCGGTTCAGATCCTGGGTGTGGACATGGCACCGCTTGGCAAAAGCCATGCTGTGGTAGGCATCCCACATATAAAGTAGAGGAAAATGGGCATGGATGCTAGCTCAGGGCCAACCTTCCTCAGCAAAAAGAGAAGGATTGGCAGCAGTTAGCTCAGGGCTAATCTTACTCAAAAGAAAAAAAAAAGGCTCAGTGGGCTTGAGTTTGGAGCCGATGAAGAAGGGGGAGCCACCATCTGGCTTATAGGAGAGCAACCCTGAGAGGGCAGGAATCAGCGGCAGCTGTTCACCAAATGCCGGGTCTGGCCCTGCATTGTAGAGTATGTACTGTCTTACTTGGGACAACCCTCTGAGGGAGGGATGACTGTCCTCATTCAGAGTTGGGGAGACTGCAGACCATCATAAATCACCTGCTGTCTCACAGCTCCTAAGTGGCGGAGCTCACATTTGAACCCAGTTTTGTCTGGCTCCAAGACCCCAGGAGAATGTGAGAGGCCAACCCAAACCCATGAAGCAGCCTTGTGGGTTTAAAAACTTCAAAACCCTCACAGTCCCCAGGCAGGTCCCAATATCATTATTCCGGCAATCATCTGGTTATTAACTTGTATTTCCCAAGGACTACCTAAACCATGAGGAAAAACACCCTGAACTCTGTGAAACGGTACCGTGAATCTCCATTATAGATAAGCTCCTTAATTTAAGCTCTTTTTTCTCCCACTTTTTCCTATTACTTCTTGTCTCATTATTCACAAGCTGAGACAAGAGCAAAGGACTCCGAAGCTGCAATGCGTTCGTTAACAGGTAAACACCAGATGCAACTTCGCTCAGACAGCGTGATGGATGTGCAGACTTGCACTGCCTTGCAAAAGTGAGGAATGGGCCAAGGGTACCCATTTAATTAACTTAGGAGTGACCTATGTGAGCGCTAAGCCTACAGCTGAAAAAGGGAGAACAGAAGGAAAGAAACAAACCTGTCTGAAACGGGAAGGGTGACACACACCTGAGGAGGGCTGAAGGGGGCTCCCCGCCTACCTCCAGCCTGTCCTCCAAGCAAACCAGATCAAGCCCGGTCCCAGCTTACCCTCCCTCCAAGTCTCCTCTCTTCCCGTAGAACAGAATTGAGACTCTTAACACAGTATGTGAGGACCAGCCCAGCGCCGCCCTGCCTGCCTCTCCAGCCTTGATGCTCACATTCCATGCACCAGCCACGCTGCTCAAAGGGGCCACGTCTCTTTTGCCTCGAGCATGGACTTTCTCCCAACAACCCCCATCCCTCGACTCCCATCCTTTAGATCTCAGCTAAGACTGTCTCCCCTCTGGGTGGCCTTCCTTGTCCTGTCCACAGCCCGTCAATGGGATGCGATCCATTATTATAAGGATGGCAGTGGAGGGTTGAACTGGGAGGGATCTTTGAAAATACTGCAGTGGGAGAGGAGTATTTCTTCCAAACTTACAGGGGCCCTGGCTAAAATATCCTCCAGTGAGCTCTGATACCTCCCTGCCTGCTTGCTCTAATGATGCTCATGGCCTTCGTGATGCCAATAAAATCTAAAATTCTGCACCCGAGACTGGCCTCTATTTCTTTACCCCCAGGAACCCAAATGGCCACAGCTCCAAAGAGGAGGGAAATACTGACAGCACTAACAACAGTCAAAACCTTTAGCAAGTAAACAGAGGAGGGGGAGACCTTGACATTCCCTGCTGGCTGTGAGGCAAGCGAGGAAAGTATACAATCCATTTATTCCATGAACACTTTTTGAATTCCAACTATATGCCAGTTGGTTGGGGCTGAATCAAGTGTAGAGATATTCAAGACACAGTCTTTGCCCTCAAACAGCAAGGTGGAGTAACAATAAGAGCCCAGGCACTGGAGGACAACAGGTTCAAGTTCAAATCCCAGCTCTGCCTCTTGACGGCACTTGTGCACCTCTGACCCTCAGGCTCCTCACCCCACAATGAGAACAATAACGCTCACCTTGTACGGTCGGAAATAACGAATATGAATGTCTAGGGCAGCAGCTGACAGGCCAATACCCTGTTAACGCTAGCTCCTTTCCTCTTTCGAGGAAGTTTGAAAGATAAATACAGAAAGTATTAGAATACCACGTGGTAAGTGCTGTAATGTAATTCTGTGCCAAGTGCTACAGGAAGAATGACTGATCCAGGGATGTAGTGAAGAGATGGGGGTGTCAGGGACAGCCAGGTTCATTTCCATGTGAACTGACTCTGAAGGATTTCACACCACAAGAGGAAGAAGGCAGAGTGTTCAGCCTGTGTACAGACACGGTCTGCAGAACAATCAGAAGTCAGATTAGACTGAAGCACGGGGTACATGATGGGAAAGAAAGAGGGGTCAGACTGAGAAGGGCCTCGAACGTCCGGCTAAGGAGTCTGGAATTCATCCTGCAGGCACCCAGGAGCCAACAGGAGGAATGTGTCTTCTGGGTCAAATCAGCCGACAGAGAAACGCCACGAATCAACTACAACAACCGAAGGAAGGCTGTGGGATGCACAGCATGAACTCTCGGTTTTGTATGGCCATTGTCAGTTTCATCGGTGTTTATGCTTTATTTACAAAAAGCAGGAAATTATACAACAGGAGGGAACCAGAATACTCAAAAAGCCGGCAGACACACCTAACCCAGAGTCTTCTCACCAAATGGTACACACTCACCTCTCCATCAGTTCATTCTGGGTGCTCCTTTCCACTCCAACTGATTTTCCTGAAAGCAGAAATAACATCAAGAAGAAGGAAAATATTAAAAACAAAAACAAAGTGTTCCCTAATAATTTCTTGCTCGTACATTTGCAGAGGCACTGTTCCTTTTGTTTAAAGACTCTTTACAACAATCCCGGATACTTAAAGTGGATTCCCAAGAAGGCGATGCAGACGACAGACTCCTCCTTCATCACCACTCTGGCCCTAGTTCTAGTAGGAAGGTGACGGCACCAAACCTAAGACGCAATCAAAAAGGCACTCCTGGGTGCAGGTTCTTTTTCCTTCTCTAAAACGCTGAAACTAACAAAATACATGCCTATTACAGGAAATGGGCACAGAAACAAGAAATCACCATCCTCTGGGTAGCCGCTACAGACATGCTATTGGATTGCCTTCCATTCTTTTCTCCAAGCATTTGGCATGGATGATCCTGTATTGTGACTTAATTTTTTCACTTCATATTTTATTGGAAGCATTTTTCTTACTAAATTTGCCTTAGGAACATAGTTTTTAATGACTACATTAATGTTCTATTGGAGGCATGCATGAACCACAGTTTTAGCCAGTTTGACATTTAGGTCATCTTCAATTTTTCACTTTCATAAATAAATAAAATAAACATCTTTGTAGATACAGCTTTATCTGCATTTAAATTACTTCCTTAGGAAAGACTCTCAGAAGTGGGATTACCAGGGAAAGGAGTATATGAGTACTGCTGAAAAGCCAGTGTCTGCAGTAAGGGGGATAACTAAAAGAAATAACAAAAGAAAACAAAATAAAGTTCAGAATGTAGACGGGCAAAAGATGCTCTGCTCTCTCCCGCATGTCATCATCGCTGTTTGAAAGCAAGCATGCAAGCCTAGATTTCAAAGAGACTAACAACTTTATTTCAAAAATACTTCAGAACTCTGGAAATTGCAGACTGGCATGAGCTCTTTGAAGAAACTAACCCATGGCTAAAGAAAAAAACAAACCCTTCTATAGCTGTACTTGAAAAATGAGACTATAATTAAACTGCACCCACACATACCATTTTCAAAACAACTCCTAAAAGGAAAAGTTCTCAAACACCACAACGCAGAGGAAAAGATCACTGGAGACTCGCACATTTGCTTCATGTCTTGTGGTTCCCAGCCACGAACTTCCAAGGCCGGATGGAGCTGCTGCCAGGGCTCCCTCCCCACCCCACCAGGCCGGCTACTGGGCACCAAGAGTCAGTGCAACATGCAAGGTCTTGAAAGTCACCTGCCACTGTGGGTGATGTCCGGTACCGGGAAAGAGTCAGACAGGCCCCATCAGCTGCCAGCCCTGAGGACAATTCTCTAACATCCACCATCTCCTTTAGGACTCAGAACAATCACACAGACACAGTGTTAGGATCCCCAGTTTACAGTAAGAAGTGGAAATCCAGGTTTAATGTTTCTCTCTCACTCTGCCCAATTCACACTCTTACCTACCTTGCTGCACGTTCCAGGTAAATAAGGGAGATGGAGATACTGCTATGGCTAGCTCAACCACAAATCTATGTCGTGATCCTCTAGGTTACATCCTAACCAAAAATGGTGTGATATTTTGGCTCCCCAAAAGGTAGGGGGAAGGTTGACAGGACTCTACCACAGTGGATGTTCTCAAGAGCTCCACATTTCTGTCCTGTACATTCCTTCTCAAGGGGGGAAATCTACATCTGATTGGGTCAATTTCCAAGACTTTGACTGGAAGTCCCAGACTGCAGACTACCACGAACAGGCAGGGACAACTGCACACTAACAGAACAACTCAGTCAGAATTTTTCATCTCACACCTGCACAGGGCGGCTCAGCAACATTCCACTGATGGTAAGATTTTTGGCCCTACAGACCCTGAGGATGGGCCATCTGCCCTAGTCCAGCCTTCCAAAGGGCTTAGGAGTTCTACATATACTAGGCAGGCAAACAATCACATGACATCCTGCCTCACATATGCCATGTTCTTTAGGAGCACAGCTAGACTCCTCGGAAACTTCACAGGGCAGGGTACCCTTGGTCTGGGGCAGGCTTTGCGCATTCGACTCCTAACCATCTTAGAACCATCAAAAAACCTCTCCTTAATCCCTAACAAAATCCATGACCACAGAAGGCCGTGCCCTGATGCCACCAGAAGCATGGGTTTCATCCTTTGGGGCGCTTATAATGACTTACCAACAAGTGTATTCCACCCATTCCTCCATCATAAGAGCGTTCTTTAAAACCAAATGACAAATTCTTATTGTGGGATTCATAGGGAGATCATTACAAGTGATGCACTGAGTTTCTTGGTGGAAACTGCCTTCACACAGGTGACAGGGTCCCATCTGTCAGGCTATTCCAAATGCTTAGGAAGCATGTCATGAAAATGCTGCTCCCATCTTTCAGGCAAATCTTATTGCTACACCCAAAAGCTGAGTAGTAGGTGGCAGTGGGGGAACGTCACCTTTTCAAATAACAAGACATCGAGTCCTCCAATCCATATGTGAACAAGCAAGAGAATTATTATGCAGGATAGACTTGTCACTGGTCGACCCATCTTCACTCTCCTCTCCTCACTGGTCCGTCCTAGACACTGCCACCATTTAAGAAGCCTCTTTTGAAATAGTATTCCCTAGCTCAAAATCCATCAATTGTACAGAATTAAGTTCAAATATCATAGCCTGGCATCTCCTACATGACCCAAACGTTTCTTCCTTTCCATCTCACTTGTAATTCGTATTGAATATTTACAGTGCTCTTCCCAAGTGGTTGTGCCAGACACTGAGGATACAGAAACGAATGAGGGGCCATCCTGGCCTCAATGAGTTCACAACTGAGTGGGGATAATGGACCCAAAAGACAATTACACTACAGCGCTGTGACAAGGGGCAGCCTGGGGTGCTGTGGGAGGGCACACAGGGGAAACAAACACAATCCAGCCTGGAACATCTCTTTCAGGCAGGAAAGAACCGCTATTTTATACAGATAAGCAGCAGCTAAGGGGCTACGTGGAGGGCAGAGCTCAGGGATCTCAGGAGGAAGCATCCTCCGTTTTATCTGACAGCCTGGCTCAGCATGCTAACCATAACTTGCACGCCCCCTTACAGCTCCTAAAATACCTTCCCTCCCCAACGTCTATGACTCCTCCCAGGATGGAAGGTTGAGCTCCAATACCCTGTCCTCCTGGAAGCCTTCCCTTCAGAGCTCAGAGGGGCCTCTCTCCAAGCTCACACTATGTGTGCCAGACAGGCAGAGGACATTTAACCAAAAGGTACCCTAGAATAAGGCCCATACCAATAAAACCATAAACTGTCATCAAATCCTGACGGGGCGTTACATGTCCAGCCCTTTCCTAGGTCAGGAGGCCAGGACAAGACATGGTCCCCATATTCTGGGAGCTTATGCTCTGAAGAAATAAAACATGCCCACAACATCCCTGCTGTCACCTCCTGAACGCCCACTACTGGCCAGGCAGGACACGGCACACTTTAAATAATCTCACTGAATCCTCACAAATAACTCTGTAATGCAGACAGGTGCTATAACCTCACAGAGGAACCCGGACCCCTAACGGAGTAGGTAAACTGTCAAAGCTGGGATTTGACCTCCGGTCTGTCTGGCTCCGAAGGTTCTCTTCTTTCCACCCTAGCACATCATCTCCATCTCAAGGCCAGAAGCGACTGGCACACGCAAGCCACCAACAACCCAGAAATAAAGAAAACGAATGGATTTGCTTTTACTTGGGGTGAACATAGAAAGTCTCCTGGAGGGTGGGCAGAATTTCTACAAGTGGAGAGAGAGTAAAAGTCTTCTAGAAAAGAGACTGGCTTGAACAAAATCCCAGAATTGGGGAAGTGTGAGGCCAGGCCCACAGAATCATTTGACCAGGACACCCGACTTGACAGGAGCGTGAGAAGCACGGCTTCATGGTGGTCAGGAGGTTAGGCTGTGAAAGCAAACTAGTTGGGCTCGAAGCCAGACTCTGCCACTTTCTGTGTGACCTTGAGCAAATGAATGAATGGCTCTCTGCTCCTTGTTTATTAAATGAGGATAACAAATAGTACCTCTTCATTGGCTGAGAACATGCATTGGCTGAGAACCGGCATACAGTATGCACTGGATAAAGACAGCCTTTCTCATTGCTTCTCCCTCGTCATCATCGTTATCATCATCATTATTATCTAAAGGGTAGTGGGCTGGAAAAGGCAGACCTTTCAAGTGGAAGGCCTTGAAGGAAAGGAATGTTTTAGCTTCATCCTTGCAGGCAAAGGAGAGCCGGGGGAGGGATCCAGCAGCTGTCTTCTATTCATGTGGCTAAACCCTGACACCTGTGCTGAGCTCATGGCGGAAAGAACTATTTCACAGTCCTCTTTGTACTTTCCCAGTGCTCACTCAAAAACACCTGAAGACAACACTGCATTCATGATTTATGCTACCGGTCTCGGGAGGCACCAGGAACAAGGGTGCGGTGGAAAACCCGGGACTGTGACACCAGTTCTTGATCCACTTTGGGTCCCAACCCACTTTAAGAATCTAAAAGTTATAGACTCTCTCCCCAGAAAATCCCAGCTCTAATCTTTACAAGTATTAAGAAACCACACTATTAATTAAATATTATTAAAGAAATAGCAAGGATATGCACAAAGATCCCAATATGGTGTTCTTTATAATAGCCCCAAACTGGAATCAACCTAAATGTCCATCCAATGCAGAGTGATTAAATAATTATGGTACATCCATACAAAAGAATGCTCTGCAGCCTTTAAACTTACAAAGTAGATTAGTATTTATTATCTATAATTGAACAAAGGGAGAGGTTGCAAATAGTCCTACTTCCACAAAAAATACACATACGTATAAAAAAAGTTTATAAGTATAAACTCCAGGGTGTTCATGTTTTGCTGTATAAATGATGCAATTAAAGGAGTATTTGCTTATCTGTTATTCCACAATAAACACGTACTGCTTTGTATTAATAAAAAAAAAGGCTATATTTAAAATTTTTAAGAACTCATGCTATGCAACTGCCTTGAATATAAAATCACTTTATGAGAAGCTCATTTCATAATTCAGGAGCCAGACCCCTTAAACAGCATCAAAGAGAGACCCACCTCTGTTACATTTTATTCTCTAAGACTTTATGCCTTTTGTAGAAGACAATAAAGTTCTCTGTTTGCATTGTCTGCTAAGCCTGAAAAGCTTCTGCTTCCAGAACCCACAGGAAACAAGAAGTGAGATCTCCTTGGGCTTGTCAAGGTAAGTAACTAAAAAATAAATCCAGGGGGTGGTGGTAGAGGGAGGGAGGGAGGGCAGCTGGTGCCAGAGCACTCTCTCAGCCTCCCACTTCCCAGGGCCAAGGCTCAGGGCTTGCAGGAAGAAAAGAGAGAGAAAACGCCTCGGGGATACAGCTCTTTCTGGAGGACCCAGTCATTTCTCCAATAACAAAATGAAAACTAGCTTATTTGGAAAACCTTAGCCACAACAAAGTGGATTTCACAAAGCTGGGAAAAGTCAGTGCTCCTATGTCCTAGCTCTCAAAGGTCCTGGGGAACTAGTACTAAGAACCAGTACTGGGGGACTGGCCCCATGGCTGAGTTCACGCGCTCCACTTCGGCGGCCCAAGGTTTCGCCAGTTTGGATCCTTGATGGGGACATGGCACCACTCATCAGGCCATGCTGAGGCAGCGACCCACACACCACAACTAGAAGGACCCACGACTAAAACTATACACAACCATGTACCAGGGGGCTTTGAGGAGCAAAAGGAAAAATAAAATCTTAAAAAAAAACAACAAAAAACCAGTACTGGGCTCTTTAAAAAATTAGGAACAAACATTCCTTGGGCCCAAAGGGCCAAACTATCCCACGTTCTCTCCTGGAATTAAAGTGCACATGAACCATCTGTTTTGTATGGATGCAGACAGAAGAACTGAGGTCAAATCTTGGTTCCAGCAAGTCAGTTGTGACTTTGAGCAACTGACTTTCCTCTGTTAAGGCTGAGTTCCTCATGCAAAGCAGGCTGTCCCAAGGATGAAGGCCCCAGCTCACAAGTGCACACACCAGCAAGCACCCAGGGCACAAGAGGCTAGCACCAAGCACTGAGCCAAGGCTTCGCGTCCACTTTTAACTGAACTCTTACAACTCACAAAGGAAAGGCTTTGATTTCGAGCAGAGAAGGGCCATGACCTCGCTTACAACTATCGTGTGGAAATAGACCGTAGTGGGACAAGGGTGGGAGCACAGAAAGCAGGGAGGAGAGGACCACACTAACCTGGGTGAGGTGACAGTGGCACATGGAGCCATGGCGGCAGTGAGGGGTGAAAATTGGTCAGGTTTGGAACACATGGTGAAGGGAGAACTTCAAAGAGGCACGAGTGAGGCGGGAGGAGAACTGACTTTGATTGGTGTCCTCTTAGAAGCCAAGGGAGGAAGGGATTTCCCCCAAGAGGCGGGGGTGGACCATACCCAACACCGCTGAGAGTGTGAGCAAGATGCAGTCGGAATACTGATCAGTGGATTTAGCAAAGTGGAACTTTCCAGTGACACAGGCAAATGCCGCTTCAGTGGAGAGGTTGGAATGTCTGAAAGCCCAATTCCAGTGGCTTTGAGAGAGAAAGGGGGACTAGAAAGTAACACTAATGGACATAATGGAGAGGGACAAAAATAGAGACTTCATAGAGATAATTTAAACCGATGAAAGTTTTAACTTTGGAACCACCTTAATGTTTTTCATATTCAAAAACTTAAATCAATAAGGACAAGGGAGAACCTAAAATTGAATACAAACAGAAATAAATAAATCTAAGTGTATTTCAAATCAGTAAGTAGAATGAAACCAAATAACTTTTAAATTCAATACCTGACTATATACCCTTTGCCTAAAAACAACAAACTGCGAACAAATCTCAAACTCTTAGTAGGTTTTGTTTTTCACAGTGGTATGGGTTCCAATTCTGGAACTATTTGTGTGTATGATAGATTTGAACAAATGAGCAGATACATTGATGCTGTGAGAGCCAGGGTTCCCACTGCTAGAGAGAGAAACAGTGGGTTGAATCAATTAGTGAAATTTGACTACAGGCTATGTGTTAGAAAATACTATTTCCTGATTTTGATCATCGTACTGTGGTTATGTAAGACAGTCCTTGTCTGAGGAACTACACACTGAAGTATCTAGGGCAAAAGGGACATGATATCGTCAATCCACTCTCATAGGGTTAGGAAAGATAATATGAGAGAGAGAGAGCGAGAGAGAGAGCGAGAGAGAGGGAGAGCGAGAGCGAGAGAGAGTATAGATAGAGAATGATAAAGTAAATGTGGCAAAATACTAAGTGATAAAGCTGCACGAAGGATATATGGGAGTTCTTTGTTGTACTCTTGAAAAATTGCAAATTATTCTTTAAAAAACATTTGTAACGCAGTGACATTTATTAAAGTACCCAGCACGCAGCAAAAATTCCCTTTCATCCTTCCCCTAACCACCTCTGATCCTTGAATATATTTTTTAACTAAAAAATGTTTTGGGTTTTTTGTTTGTTGTTGCCAACATTTAAAATTCATGAGTTTTTACCAAGAAAACCCCTAGACTTCCATCTTCTCTTGAAAATTCAGAGGAACCAGCAACCACATGGCAGGTGCTGAGGGGCAGCACTTCTGGGCTGGCTTCACTGTGTGCCTCACCAGCCCGGCCCCTGAGGCTTCCACACTGGACCCCTGGACCCCTGGTTTAGAACAGTGCAGACCACCAACCACTTGGAAGCAGTGGCTGGAAGGACCAGCAGCCAGTGTGGCTCTGCTGTCACCTCATCAGAGCAGAGGGGCATACGGTAAGTAAAGCCAAGGAGTCTGTTCCCCCTGGGCCGCTCCCAGAAGTCCTGGATCAATCAGTGACATGTCTTAGGACTCACAGTCCCTCGCCCCACTTACCGTTAAGAAACAGTTTTTCCAACTTCTCGAGGAACTGAGCACATTGATTCAGCTGCTCCTGGAAACCCGCAGCCACGTAGTAGTCCACGTCGCTGGCCTGCAGCAGCTCCTCGAATGCCTTAATCATGGTGTTCATATGTTGACGATAAATGACACAGATGCCATGGCTATCCTTAATCTGCTGTCGTTGAAAGGACAGCTCCCTGGCTTGGGACTGAACTAACGAATCATATCTGATAAAAGGGGGAAAAGAAAATGCTTGTACCATTTTAGAATTGAATTTCTGTGACCTTAACACTAATTGGAAAAATGACAGAGCACAATCTTCCAAAGCCTGCAGCTGTACAAGTACATATACTCTTAGAAAAATTGAAACTGTACAAGGTCACTCCTTCTTCGATTTCAAAACAGCCAACAAGTGCTGGAACAAAGGTTCTTCTGCAATATTTTTAACCTTACGAAGCCCCCAGTTAAAGTACAGATTGGCAAGGACTCAGAAGAACAATTAGTTTCCATATATTCTTCAAAATACTATTCCGAACTATAGAAAGAAGTGCCCCAAGGGTCAGGTGACACACCACAAATTCTCATGAAGAACAAAAAGAAACTGTAAAGGCAGGAAAACAAAAACAGGACTCTCTCCTCTCAGCCGAGGGGCCAGGGAATAATCATAATCCTCACTACACTTAGGAGACTCCAGAACCTGTCACTCGCTGAATTTGGTGTTTTTTCTAAGTTATCTGATCTTCCTAATCTTTCCACAAATGTATGAACCTCCCCATTTACAGAAGAGGGAACTGACCCTCAAAGATGGCAAAGTTGGTTAAATGGTGAAGATTTCGGACTGAAACACAGCTCTCACGCTCTATTACACAATACTGCCTCCAACGCCAACACCGTCCTTCCCCGCGTGAGCCCACAGATACGAGCAGGCACTGAGAAAACCACGAGGTAAGGAAAACGGGGCTCCTATAAATGGTGGCAGCAGTAACCTGGCTCCAGAGTAGCTTGGCAAAGACGCTGACCTTTCAGTTCAACGTGTTTCCCCTTCCCCGAAATGATGACAGTAAGAGGGACTGGTGACCACCTTTGACTCCAAGGACACACATTCATATCATGTGACACCAGTACTGAAGGTGGGGGCCAGTTTACCCGATGAGAAGAACACGAGTGGGGTGAGGAGAGCCTGAACCCTGGCAATGGCTCTGACCAGTTCTGCGAATCTTCTCAGACACAGTAACTCTCTGAGGCTCAATTTCCTCATCCACAAAAAACTCGCTCTCGGGTGATGTTGAGGATTAAATAAGGAAAGTGCCTAACCAGGGGTGTGACACAATCACCTTTCACTAAATACAAGCGTCCTTCGATTTCACTGTTGGAGAAGTCTTGAAAAATTCACTCTGGCTCCTGACAATTCAGAAGTAGGTGTCTGTCTCAAATTAGTGACGAACAAAGGCCAACTTTACAAATGATCCAATTTTTGCCATATCTCATAAAGCAAAACAGAATATATCAATGTCCATAAACTATAACTTCATGACCTCAGAATTCTTCTCTTTCAACACAGGCTTATTTCTCTAAGATGACCTTAAAGGGTAAATATACGGAAAATATTTATATCCTTCCCACCCTGCCTACGACATCAGTGTCAGTCCCACAGCACAGTAAAAGCCAATAATGGGGTCCAAGAGTAAACAGTGCCATTCAGCAAACATACTGTAACTCACCAAGGGACTGGTATAAAACCTTTACCTTGAGTCCCCGAAGTCAGGAGGGCAAACTCTGCTCTGCCAACTTCAGAGGACGCGAGACTAGAATGTGCGCAGCCACTGTTCTTCATAGCCTCACATTTCACTTCTCTGCAGGCCTAGCTGTCTCAACCCCACCATCAAGCTTTCCCCAGTACACACCCCATCCCATCCCAGAGCAGCATTCTCTTTCAGTTCGTGGACACCGACCTAGCAGCCACACGGGGGAACTGCAAGCTTAAACAGTGGGAGGAGGAAGAGCGGGGATGTACCTTGAGGGTGAGAGATCTCTGAACTTATTCTGCAGGTTATGGATTTCACTGAAAAGCTCCATGTTCAGATTCTGCTCCTTCTGCAGCTCATACTCCTGTTCCACCAGCTGCCGCCTGAGGTTCTCCAGCATCCTGCTGTCGACCCTCTCTGGGGCCAGCGAATGGAGGATCTGCAAGTGTTTCACATAACGTACTTGGTGCAACCTTGAAAAGGTCATTTCTTCTTCGTCAGTACTGCCCTTGAGCTTGTTCAAGCCATCCTGGGCCCCTTCGGTCCCACACAAAACTGTGATAATGGCCTCACTGCACTGGGAGTGTTTTTGAAGCTGAAATATGAAATTCCGGCAGCCCTCGAGCTCGGCTTCCAAGTCACAGATTTTCTGTTTTAAGTTTTCTGTATCATTTGAGGTGTCGACGTTCTCAGACTGATCGGTCCCAATCACACTGCCTTGAGTGGAAAGCTGACACTCAGAGCTCAAGTGAGTAGCTCCTGAAGTTGGATGTGGAAAATTCTTAGGAGGATTCTCTTTGCATGTTGGTGAGATGGCAAGGTCATCGGGCTGGTAAATTTCAGAGTCTGAAAATCAAACACATTTAAGTCAGTATCTCCTTTGCTGAAATACCAGCTCTGTCCTTCCTCACAGCCACCACCAGGCAGAGACCACCGCAAGGGCCTCCTAACAAGCCCCTCGGACTCTACTCTTTCCCTCTTACCTCTCAATCTATCCTCTTTCTCAGAGTGACTGTTCTCAAAAGTGAGTTTAACTGTGATAACCACCAGCCCCCACCTAAAATGCATCAATAGCCTGAGGATTAAATCCAAGCTCCCTCTCACAGCATGAGACCCTCCATAGTCTAGTTCCAGGCAACCTTTTCAGGAACGTGCCCAGGCACCACTTCTGGAGATTCCCCACTAAGTTGACCATAATTCCCTGTACACACCGGGTTGTCTCTGCCTCCATGCTTTTGCACGTGTTCTCTCCTCCTGGAATATGCTCAGCCCTGTACTTTACTCCTACTCAAGGAACTCCTATTCATCCTTCAACACCCAGATCTAATTCTCCTTCTTCTGAGAGCCCATTTTCAGACTATGCAAACAATCACTCCTCTCTGGTGCTGCCACAGCACCTTATACATATCCCCCGTGACAAACAGAGCATGCGCTGGTGCTAACGCAGGAATGACACTTCACTTATTTATTTACACAGCGATTAGTGATTTGGATTCCTCTCTCCCTCACTGGACTGCCAGCTGCTTCATAGCAGGGACTGGCCATTTATCTTCACATTCTCAGTGCCTAGCACAGCACCCAGCCCAGCCCAGAAGTCCGTGAAGGTCTGATAAATACTGGGAAGGAGGGTAGTAACATTAAGGACCAGTAATTGAAAATCCACGACAGATGAGTCTTCCCATTTCTGTGTCTACCAGTCTCCAGGAGACGCCATGATGTCCCCCCATGGTGAGCTGTTTCACTGACTCACAACCCTGCCAGGAAACATTTCCTTACAGCGAGTTTAAATCCCCAGATTTGGGGCCAAATTTGTTTGAGAGGTGGAGTGGCGCTGCAGAATATACAGCTGTGGAGCCGAAGAGAAGAAGGATCACACCCAGCTTTGCCACTTGCTGGCTGCACAGGCTGAGGCAAGTGCCTTACTGTCCCAGAGCCTCAGTTTCCCCAGAAAGATGTCTAATATGCTTGTTGTGAGGCTCCAAGCTCAGGCCTGAGTCCAAAGCTTCTGTCCTCAACCACAGACTCCTCTGCCTGCAGTCCGGGGAAAGCTCGGCTGGATATAAGAAGTTGCTGGAATACTTAAGAGGCAGCAGAATGTAGTGGGAAAACGCATCTTTGAAATCCAACAGACCTGGTTGCAAACTCTGGCTCTGCCACTGCCTAGCTGCATGACCTTAGGCAAGTTACCTAACCTCTCTGAGCCTCAGTAGCCTTCACCTGCAAAATGGAGAAAACATCATTCCCTACAAACAGTTGTGCCTGTGTTTTGTTTTTAGGATCAAAGGGGACAATATCTGCAGAAAAGCTAAGACGGTGTCTGGCACATAGTCGTGAAGGAACCCAACTAATATTAACACCCTTTGCTTTCCTAAAACTGTTCCAAGATGGAAGAGGATGCCTACCACTGGAGGCCTGCGAGCAGAGGCTGTGTCTGGGGACACGCTGCCCAGGCCGCAGCGTGGGCTGGATGAGGCAATCTCTCAGGAAGAGGAGCGCACGAAAATCCTTGTCAGACTGTATATTGCAATTTCTGTTCCACAACTGCTCCTCGTGGCTTTAAGCCCATTCTTGTCTCTCTGCTCACGATGCAAATGCCATAAAATAAACCTTTTTATTTCAGAAAGCAGCTGCTACATGACCTAAAGGAAGCATTCCTAAAACAGCATTTTTACTGTACAGAATTTGTTATAATCGCTAGTCTCTGGGGTCCTTTAGGGTGGAGACCGTGTCATTTATCTCAGTTTCTCTGGTGTCTGGCACAGGGCCTGGGGCAGAGAAGGTACTCAGTAAGTACTGCCAGTTAAATGAGTAAAAGAGACAGAGAGACAGAGGAGAGATCTCATCGAGGCTTTTTTCCAGTGATTCACCCTCCAAGACAAGGAAATATCTTTGCTGTTAACAACCTCATGATAATGGAATTTCATGGCAAGAAGCAATGTTCACTCAAGGGAATAAAGATCAGTTCTAATGACTTTTGTTAAGTAATCATGAAGCAGAGAAACTGTAAGACCCATTCAAATGTGCTACTGTGACACAGACTGTGGCCAGCTCTGAAGTTTGCTACAAAAACACACACGCGTTTATACACCTCAGAATGGTGTGCATTCTCATATTCACACTTAGACCTCCATTTCAAACTTCGCTCCTTACAATGCAACAAACAACAGACACTTGACACTCATAATTTTGACTTCAGAAGCACCCCCAATCTACCATAATTTGTGATTTAGCAGAGGGGACAATTGATTTCTAGGCTTCAACACCCGTGGACAGCAAGTCTCATAGTCCAGCAACAGCATGGCCATTGTGGCTTTGCTATTCTCTGCTCAGGAGCCCTCATTTAAAACTCACCACATGGAGGGCGTGGGAGAGGGAGGATTATAAGCTGCAGTGTATGGTGTGAACTTGCAGGTTTATCAGCAAGGCCTCAGGACATACAGCCATGTGCCGGGCCCTGGCGCAGGCACCAAGCCTCTCACCTATGCTACCCATTTAATCTACACAACAACCTGTGAGGCCTCACGGGTACTCCCCATTTCACAGAAGAGGAAATTGAGGCGTAAAGAGAGAAGAACTTGCCCAAGGGTCAGGGTGAGTAAGCCGCAGAGCCCGCTGTCAAAGCCTGGCAACCATCTCCAACACGGAATGCTGCTCCTCATGGAGCCCTCCTGCCACCGGGTTCTCCCGTACTAGGGGTGCATGAGCAAGGCGGTGTGTTCCTCAACCATCAGTGTGACGGCCAATAACGCCTGTGGAATCCCCTTCATTCACCTCTCAAGTAACTATCGGGGGGCTATTGAAGAAGAAACAGCAGTGAAGGTGGCACACCCAGTCCCCAGCCTTACAGAGGGGAGTCACAGAGCAAGTCAATACAAGACCAAAACATGGGGGGCTAATGGGACTGTTTAAATAACTGGGGGACTCAGGAAGGCCTTCCCTGGACAGTGACATTTAAGCAGAGACCTAAAGGATGAGGCATCAGCTAGGTAATAATTAAAGGTAGGAAATTCAGGCAGAGGCAACAGCATGTGCAAAGTTCCAGAGGCACGTTAAGAAAAAGGAAAAGAAGTTCACTAATGATGGGGATCTGAGAGGGAAAGGGAAACTGCCAATCAGTCCAGAAGCCTTCAGTAATCACCTAACTATGAACAAGAAATCAAAAGATGTCCCCAGGCCCAATTTTTTGCATGACAGGAAATTCTGGAACTTTCTACAATTCAGCTAAGGGGTACTTCATTACCTGCGAGAGTGGCTTTCTCCTCATAGCCCAGAACACTCAGAAGCATGTGACCATGGATTCAATGCACTGACTGGAGGCCTTGGGAAAGCATGTACCACCGGGAAACAGGGCCCAAAACCCAGTATTTCCGCAGACTGGTATTCTCCTGGCCACCCCAGGACAAACTCAGGATTCCTGAAGACAATTATTTCTTACATAGTGAATTAAATCCAGAGTAATGGTGATTTTTTGTTTTTTAATGAAGGGGAAAAAAGATCTAAGGTTAAAAAAACAAAACGTAAGCATTTGTTCATTCTGGGTGAAGGGGATCATGAATATTGTTAGGCTGTCCTTTGTGCTTATCTGTATGCTTATACTACTTCATAATTTTAAGAAGAAAAACACACAACTTGCCTGGGGCCTCGCTCACATCTCTGACCTACCCGACAAACCCCACAAATCAGGTGTCAGCTCAGGCTCGCCTCTGACCCACCTGTACACACCTAACAACGGCCAGCAGCACACAGAACACTGGGTGCCTGCTGGGCCAAGTGGGAGATCCCTGGGAGTAGGCATTGCATCCTTTTAGGCTAAACCACCGGACCCCAGCCCGCTGCCTGGTAGAAAAGAGTCTGACAAACGTACTGGTCAGCTCAGACAGACATCCTACCATACCTTCATGCGTCTACCTGCTTACCAGCGGGGTGACTCTGGATCAATTCTTTTTAAAAACCTCAGCTTCCTCATGTGTAAGATGAGAATAATGATAATGCCCTAAGATGGCGATTGCAGGACTTTGTAACAATTTTTATATAAAACACTCCAAATGGTGCCTGGCACACAACAGCTGTTCAATATATATACAGGTTGAATTCTGACCAGTCTTGTGGCTGGTGTGCTGACCATTGTCCCTTTCCTTGTCTCTCCAAACACAGGGCAGGGTTTCAGTCCCTTTTTGCTCTCCCAGGCTGTCCTGGTAGGCTGCTTCCACAAGGGGCTGGGCTATAGGCATCCACAAAGAGAAAGAAAAATAAACAGAACCAGTGACTTGAAACTTAGCCAAGCAACTGAGGAGAACACAAAGATACAAGAGGGAAAATAAAAACACTGGGGAGGCAAAATGCAATTTATAAGATAAAATTAATCTATCGAGCTGCCATAACAGGACATAAAAAGCATAAATATACTGCAGCTTGTCTGAAATGGTTTAAGCCCAGGCTCTCAAAAAACTAGGAGTGAGAAAATGAATTCTATAGACTCAAGCCCACTTTTCCCAAGAAGAGAGAGGCCCCGGGGTCTTCTGGGTCACTGGGAAGCAGCACCTGGCTGAGGCACCCCAGGGTCTCAGCAAGAAATGACAACACCGTTAAGTGCAAATGGCAAGCCCTGGGTCAAGTGCCAGGGCCTCTGTTGGGCTGAGTCACCTTTGCCATAAAATCCTTCCTCTCTGAAGCACCCAGGTCCCACCCCACACTGATTTGTTTAATTATCTGCCCCGGCCCCACTAGACAGGGAGTCCTCAGAAGGCAGAGACTGTATCTCATTCCTCTCTCTCTCTCTCCCCTACCCCCAGTGCATGAGCTGGGAACAGAGCAGGTGCTCGGGGAATAGATGCCTGGATGGGGAGATGGATGGATCAGAAGGTGGGAAAGGAGGGAGGGAGGGAAGAGCAGTCTTGCCAAAGGCAGACTTATCTTGAAACCTCAACTATGGCAAACTCAAGAGAGAGCCTAAAATTAAATGGAAGACACCTCTAGCTACAGATCATAAAAACCATATGCAAAGTATCATATACCAGGCTTTATGAAGCGGTAAAGGGTGCAGACTTTGAAATCAGACAGGCTAGTTCAAATCTAGCACAGGAAGTTAGTAATGGTGTGGCCGTAGCCAAGTTACTTAATCTCCGAAAGTGCTGCCTCCATGATAAAATGGGAATAATTACTGTTCCTGCCTCAAAGAACTGTGAAGTGGATTCAATCAGATCAGGTATTTAAAGCAGACGGTGGAGCTGGATGAATGGTGCTTGTTTCATTAGTACCTCAGGAAGTCCAAGCTCCCAGTCACCTCCCATCCCTGAACCACTCCGAAAATCCCCGAATCGGATGCAGTCTTCCCACCCCAGTATGCAACCCCTTTATTAGCAAAACCCCAAATAACCTCAATCTCCTCCCCGAACCTTCATCCCATGCCCTTGTTCTAAGGGAACCCCCCGGGCTGTTCCCCGACACTTCTCCTGCAGCCTCTCCAGTGGCAGACGGTACTTTCCCACATCCTCTGTATCATGAACCTGGAAATGTGTACATGCCTTTGCTCTTTACCGACACTTCCGGATCGTCCTCTCTCTTCCCTAAAAACTCCAGCTTTGCGGCTCATACTGTCAGACTATACCACGAACTCCGCCACCTCACTGCAGTCACTCATGGTCCCGATTCATCGAAGCTCTTGAGATTTGCTGACAAAGTGGCTCCTAACTGCCCTGCTTCTCCACCCCTCTTTGTGATAAAATTCCTCAGCACTGCCTATAATTGCCGTCTCCCATACCTCTCCCCTGTTCTCTCTCTGGAACCCACGCCATCAGGCCCCACTCACTCCACAGAAACGGGTTCCTTCAAGGTCACCAATGACTCTCGCATTGCTAAATCCCAAGACCAATCCTCAGTCCTTGTTTTACTAGTCTTATTAGCAACACTTGACACGGCTAATCTGTCCTTTACCAGCTTTTGGATGTCATCCTTTCTTGGCTCCCCTCCTGCCTTACTGGCTGCTCCTTCTCGGTCCAACCTCTACTTACCAGAGCCCCAGTCTCGGTTCCTGGACCTACTCCCTACGTCTCCAACTCTCATAGCTTCAAATACCGGGATATGTTGATACTACCTAAATTTATAACTCTAGCCCAGACCTCTCCCCTGGACTCCAGACTCATCGATCTCCAACCGCCTAGTCGACATCTCCACTGGGACAGACAACAGGCATCTCCAGTAAGTCCAAAACCAGACACCTAAAGCTCCACCTACGCCTGCCTCTCCAGCAGTCTCCCACCTCCGTGGATGACAACTCCATCCTTCCAGTGGTTCACATTAAAAGAGATCCTTTAAAGCAGAGGTTGGCCTACTTTTCTTAAAAAGCCAAATGATAAATATTTTGCCGGCCATGGGATCTCTATCACAACTACTCAACTGTGCCATCAAGGGCAAAAGCAGTCAGAGGCAATATGCAAATGAATGACTGTGGCTGTCTTCCAATAAACCCTTGCATGAGCAGGCAGCGAGCCTGGCCCACAGGCCACAGTTGGCCAGTCTCTGCTTTAAAGCTGAAGTCGATCACATCACTCTGCTGCTCAAAACCCTCCAACAGTTTCCAGTCTGACCTAGAATAAACGACAAAGCCCTGGAATGACCCATGAGGGTCACCTGAAGTGTGACCTCCCTGACCTCTTTCTCACTCCACTCCAGCCACGGAATTGGCCTCCCTCCTACATGTTCAAAGCAACATCAGGGCCTCTGCCAGGAACGCACTTCCTGCGATGACTGGGCCACTCATCTCCTTCCAGTTTCTGTTCAGATGTCGCCTCACCAGGGAGGCGCTAAGGACTCCACGTACGTTAGCAAACGCTACCCCCATTCCATATCACCGAGCCCTCCACCATGCTTATTTTTCTCCACAGCACTTATTTCTCACATATAAGTGCTTGGCACACAGGAGGATTTAATAAATACTTTTTGAATAGATAAATAAAAAAATTACTGTTGCTCTTCTTGTTATTGTGTGTTGCTGTCGTTTGCAGAAGTTCAAAATCAGGGGTCTACAGACATACTTTTGTGGATTCACGAACCCTCAACATGATGTACAACACCACAGATGTGCGTACCTGCATCGTTCTGTGAGAGGGCCCCCAGCTTTCTTCAGATTTTCAAAGGGGCAGCGGTCCAAAATCTCTAAGCACCACTGTCCCAGACTAGAGGGCACCCCCTGAGGTGCTCCCTCCAAGTTTAGGAGTCTAATCTGGACACATTTTGACCCAGGGGCTATCTATTTTGGGAGCTCCCAGGAGAGCAGAGACAGTGAATTCAAAGTAAGTAGGAGGGGCCCGCCCAGTGGCATAGTAGTTAAGTTCACATTCTCCACTTCAATGGCCCAGGGTTCGTGGCTTCAGATCCCAGGCACAGACCTACACACTACTCATCAAGCCATGCTATGGTGGCGTCCCACATATAAAATAAAGGAAGACTGGCACAGAAGTTAGCTCAGGGTGAATCTTCCTCACAAAAAAAAAAGTGGGTAGAGAGGCAGGTCATTTCTAGAGGACGACATGAGATCAGTAGGGTTTGGAATTAACCTTGAGGAACCCAAAATAATGTAGCCTGGACATTCCAGAGACCCCTGCAAAGAGGACTCTCACTTACCCGATGCCACATGCCTGAGGCTTCCACTGACGAAGCCAGAAAAAAACCCTAGATTCAAGTCATCCCACAACTGGAGTACCCACAGACAATCCCAAGTGAAGGGAGCAGTGACCTCGCAAGATCTGTGAGCAGTGCAAGTCCCCTTTATCCAGACTGTGGAATAAAATGAAAACAATAGATTCATTTTCCTTATTGTGTTCCCTCGATTGTGTATTTGTCAAGAGTCAAGATTAATCACTGCAATTCACAAAATTTATACTCAAACTTATTGCAATTCTAAACAACAAGGTTGACATTTCAAGCAGTTCTATCGGGTCGTTCATCTAGCGCGCGGAGAATACATTTTTCTTGGTGCTTACCTTTCACTGGCGTTTTGTCTGGCGTTGGCCTCCCCTCCATCATCGCTTCAGCCAGAATTAACTTTTTGTGAAGTTGCTTATTACGAATTTTAAACTCCTTCAGCTCCCCCTGCAGCTCCAAGATCTGGCCTTGCAGCTGTGCTACCCCCGCCTGGGTGGCAGGGAGCCTATATAAACTTCCTAGTGACCGGGATGGTCTGAGCAGGACGGGCAGGCGAGACTTCTGAGCATCCTGAAAACACACCCGTACACAACAGTGAATACACTTTCTTTGGTTGCACAGTCAACATTATTACGCCAACCTTATAAAACAGGATTCAACTCGGCTGTCCAGACTCCTGGTTCCTCTAATGGCATCTATGTTTATCTCCCAGTCTACAGAGTAGGCAAACATATGAAGATGGAAAGTAGATTGACAGTTGCCTATGACTAGGGGTGGGCAGGTGGGGGGGAAATGAGAAGCGACTGCTAATGGGTTCAGGGTTTCTTTTGAGACAATGAACGTGTTCTAAAATTGATTATGGCAATGGTTACACAACTCTATGAATACACTTTGAAAAACTACTGCATTGTACACTTTAAATGGATGAATTGTATGATACGTGAATTATATCTCAATAAAGCCTGTTTTGTTTTTGTTTTTTTTATTCTTTTAAAGTGGAGGAGAAGGAACCCGAGAAGAAAACAAGAAATATTTGGGCCCCTGGGAATGAGGAAATCAGCAAGTCACTCAAGAAGGAAAGAGGAAAGACCGTTTCTTGCACATTCTAGGATATAAAATGCTTTCAAGCACATTCTCCCATAATCCTCAGGTAAACTGCATTCCCAGAGCTCACAGGGTAATAGAAGTTTTCATGCCTATTTTCCAGACAAAGAACTGAGATGTCAAACAAGCAGTCCAAAGTCAGACAACAAGAAGGTTAGAGAGCTGGACCTCAAAGCAGCTCTTCAGAATCTACTGCTCAGTTAAGAAAAGTGAGACACTTTCTGCCCTGATACTCCAGGGACGAGGAGCAAACAGGTTCAAGGACAAGAAGAGTCTGAGGTGGTAAAGGGGACCAGCTGGGAGGAGATGGCTGCCTCCTCAAGAGGACTGGAAAATAACAGTCAATTGCTTGGGCCTCAGTCTCCACCAATCTTTATTCTTGGATCCAAATCTGTGTGTCATATGGCAGCAGAAAAGATATGTGCAAGAGCACAAATGCCAAAGGCAATTTCAGGCTGGAAGACTGCCGTCAGTCAACCTAATGCCGGTTCTAAAATAACACCACCCAAAATGCTACCTTATGGACACTGAACAGAGTCCCACCTCCCACCTTATTAAAGATGTCATGATGGAACTTCTCCCCTGGGAATGGAAGGCAGACAGGAATGCAACATACATGCGCTCCTACCACGTACAAAGCACGAGGCACTTGCCACACATCACCTCGCTTAGCCATCAGGCCAGCCTCATGCTCTAGGTCACCCTGATCTCATTCGAGCCACTGAGAAAGGTCAGGGCACTTACCCAAGGACTCAAACCAGGCCCGATGCAATCACAGGTGTATCTGTAAAGTCCATCCTCTTGCCTCTATAACTAAACTGGAAGTATATCTGGTCTCCTGGTCTCTCCCTTGGGCTGCAATGATGTTCTTTTTAACAGGATACCAGAGTTCTGGTTTACCCTAGAACTACCGATTCCTTGACTAACCAAAGACTGCAAAGAAAAGCATTAAATTGTCTTCTACTTTGCACAGACTGGAGGCCACCATGGTGATACAGGGCTCTTCCCTTCCTGAGAAAGGCAGGTTTATAATATTTCTGTCTGCCGCTAAAACCAGACTTCAGCTCCTATTTCTACGACTCCTCCTAACAGCTGAGTCACTCTGGACAATTTTCTGAGCCTTTCAGAGCCTATACTTCTTCATATGTAAAATGTAGGTAATACCGACCCAATTCACATGCTTGTTGAGACGTTTAAATTGATATATATGTACAGAATATCCAGCGAATCCTGGCAAATATAGCAGATGCTAAAAAATAACCACAGTTGCCTTCCTTTTGAAGACACAAGCAAGAAGGATAATTCCAAACTAAAAAAAAAATTCTCAGTATATTTGGGGGAATTAAGTTCATTCGATTATACAATTTTCCTGAACATACGATGATACCTCCCACACAAATAGGAGGGAAAACCATCTAGTTTTCCTAAATACAGGTACAAATTAAAGGAGCTGGGGCTGATGAGAGCATTCCTATTCTAGCCAAATTGCAGACATTTGCATCTTGAGTACTGTTAATATAATAGCAACGTCTTTTTTTTTTTTTTGGTCTCTACTGATATCTTTAGAAAATACAGTTTTGGTGCGGAATTTAAAACAATCAAAAGCAATTTTGCTAATGATATATCTAACTCTCTTTGGTATGCACAAAAGCAGTAATTTAGTGGTCAGAAAATAAACTTAATTCTCCATTCTGGTGCTATGAAGCAATGTATACAGTTGATTTCTCAGATACAAAACACCCATGAGAAACAAGAACACCAATAGCCATCACTGGAGATCTCTTTGAAACATGACCTATTTCCTTCTCTACCAGAACGCTCACATCTCCCTGCTATGGGGATCCTCAATGCCAACCCCTCCTCCTAGGAGGATTTTAGTCAAGGATCCAATCAGATATTGCCAAGAGAGTCTGGCTTTTAATCATCTGGCATATTTGATGGTATCTGAGGAGAAGCTTAAAGACAGTATCTTGACTGAGGCAAAATGCAGACATCCACTTACCAAAACTGGAGCCACCACTTGGGGCTAGCTCCGGCTGGAGGGTAGCTTGAGCCAGGGAAAGGGCACGGCTGTGCAGTCAGGCACAGCGAGGGTCCCAGCTCAGCCCCTTAACTGCTGGCTAACCACAGGCACTCGGGATCCAGTTTCCTGCCCTCTAACGGGTGTGTAAGGCTTAAGTAAGAGAGGGTGGACAAAGCCCACAGAATGGTACTCTCAGACACAAAGTCCGCACAGAATAGAATCTAGGTTCTCACCCTCCCCCTAAAGTCAGCTTACTACAATTTTACTACAACTTGCAAAAGTAAATGTCCATCAATAGGTGAAAAGTATATAAATTTTGGCACATTCCCCACAGTGGAATCTTACACAGCCATTACAAGGAAAGATGTTCCTGACACACAACATGAAAGAGAAAGCCAGAGACAGAGGTAAAACACGACTCCATTTTTATAAGGAAAAGACATACATGTTTTTCATATAGATCAATATGACAGAGCTGGGATCAGGGCGGGGGGAATGTTAGTAATACTTTGGGGAAGGTTAGGATGGACACACACCTCTAGGCAGAAAATCAAAAAAAGGAGTGGGATCAGAGGTGATTTTTTAAGTTTTCTATTTGTATAAAATAAGTAAATAAAAAATATATGGAAAAACTTACTTTGTGGGTCCCACTGGGGAAGGAAAGGCGAGTGGCCTGCCGCCCTGGCATCCTGCACAAGTGCTCTGGCTGATGCTCAGCACTGAATAAGGCATCTGTGGGCTTCTCTTCCCAAGCCTCTCTCTTGCCTTCGTGTTTGAATCTGAGCACGTCGCCCTCCATGGCCGCGGTCTGCACTGAGGCATCTCTGAGCTCCACCTTGGGCGCTACACCCGCCTTTCCCAGCTGGGCTCCCCAAGGCGACTTCAGTTCATCATGTGGCTGGGAAAATGAGTTGGCTTGGATGAAATGTTTGAGTTCACCTCTTAGCTGAACAGCCATTTGCTTAAGTGTCTTCTCAGTTTTACCATCAAGGTGTTCTCCAGAAACTTCCTGCGCTGTCAGGCTTACGCGTTCCAGAAGGAGTTCACGTAGCATTTTCTGAAGGTCTGGCCTGTTTTTCCAAAAGGGAAGGAAGCGGGAGAACTAAGCTTTCTGCTATGGCCTTGTCCCTTACCCAGTTTCGCAAGTTTTCCCCACCAACTGGTCTAGATTCTGCTTAAACGAAACATAGCAAGGACCTGCCACGTGCCAGGAGCCACATCAAGTATTTTATTTTATCCCATGTCACTTCACGACAACCACACAAAGTAGGTCCTACCATGCCTATCTCATGGATAAGAAGAGAAGAATTGGCTTGACACAAGTACACAGTAAGTGAGGGAGCCACATGGCTATATCGATAGAGGTCGGGCCTAGAAGGGAGCAAACAGGGTCATAAAGTATTCATGACAATTGCAAGGTCCACCCGCCACTGGCCCCATTCCTACAGCTGGGGGGCAAGTGTGGCTTTGGATGAATCTGGCCAATTCAGTGGATGCATCATTGAGCCGGTCCGTCATGGTGCACAATCGGTGCTCAGGAAACAGGTGCTGAATGCAGGGATGCTCGAAACTGCTCTTAACACAAAGAGCAGGGGCTTTGAAGTCAGACCAAAATGGCTTCAAATCCTAACTCTGCAATTCTTTTTCCACCGGACAGCTATGAGGAGTAAAGGAGAGAGCGTATGGGTAGCAGATGCTTTTCATGCCCTTGCCACATGCCCTTGGCCTCCCTCAGATTCCAGCTACAGCTGTGTGGACAGCTCCTGCAGACAGACAGTCTCAACTCAAGTACTCCCTGCATCTCTCTGCCCTGGGGCTTTTTCCAGAGCTCTCTGAGCCAGCCAGCAGGGCAGTGGGCAAGTGTAGACCAGTTGATATCACAGGGACCAGTTATTATGTCAAGCAGTGGGGGAAGAGAGCTGTTGGGTAAATGCCACAGTCTCTCATCCTCTGGAGGGACAACACTAAGGCACAGACCATACCATCCCTCCCTCGGAGGGCGCCCAGCAGGACTGAGCCCCAGCAGTCCTCCGCAGGACCCAGAGCAATAAGGTACCCTTAGTGGCTTTGACTCTATTCCTATCTTACTCTTCCTGATTCCTCCTTCTTGCTCCTTGAAGTCACATCCCAAATAAACCACTTGGGCCCAAGTCCTTATCTCAGGCTCTGCTTTCTCAGGAACTCAAACTAAACCAGCATGTAAAAGACTATGGAGTAGTTCAAGAAGAAATCCCCTGTGTGTGTGTTTCTTGTGCCAGGCACTGTAACGGGCATGGAGATGCAAAACTGCCTGCAAGAACTTAGACTGGTGGTGCTGGAGACAGATACGAAAACAGATCGCTTCTGCCCAGGGTACAAAGTGAAACGCAGGCATAGCAGAAGTTTGGGAGGGTTACAGGGCACCAACCCCAGGGTGCCCGGACTGGGGGTGGCAGGAAGAATGCCAGAAAAGGATTCTAGAGTCAATGAGAGTCTAGCCGGGAGAAAGGGAAACAGAACATTCTAGGCATGGAAAACAATACGAACAGAGTGAAGACACCCTGGAGAATAAGGAGGTGAGGCTGGAACGTTCGGCAGGGGATAACTCAGCCATGTTAAGGAAAGGAGAGCCAACTGTGAGGCTCTGTGCACCCAAGTGGCACAGCCACATACATGCTTAGACAGGTGACTCAGGCTGGTGTGTAAAGAAGGAACAGGGGGTTGTCTGTCAAGAGTGTGGGGTGAGTACACACGGGAGCGCCTCCCAGGCTGCTCTAAACACGTCAAGGACAGCAGAACATACATTAAAAAAATGTTTGAAGGTGCACTACAGGACTCAAAGTCAAGATAAATTTATCCAAAGGTCAGAAACAGAGGAGGAGAGCGACCCACAACCATAGGAAGGGGGGCATCTGCAGAAAGCAGGCGGCCAGACATTTAACTTCCAAGGGAAGAGCAATCACACAAATTTCATGAGCCCTGAAGTAAGACCTAAAGAGCCAAGTTGAGGCGACCTCAACGCACCACGCAGGGGGGAAGGGGTAGGGCTGCGCAGGGCTGTGAGCACAAGCAGACCAGACTTGCACACACATCCACCTTTCTGAAAGACAGACAATGACCCAGCAAATCAGAGTCCACACTCAAGAAAATAAAAGCAATGAAGCAAGCTGAAAAAGATTTTAAAATAAGTATATTTCAATCACCTAAAAAATAAAGGAGAAAAAGAGAGTCATAAAAAAAGAAGAGAAAGTTAGGAAATTGAGACAGAAAATTATTTTTAAAAGGGACTGGAGGGGGACAAGGACGAAGGGAGAGGCCAGCAAGAATGCTGTTGCTCTCTTCCAGGAAAAAGAAGAGGCAGGTCAGGATGGGAGACAAGGAGACAGAATAGGCCCTCATCAGGGTTAGATCTTTTCTTCTCTCTGCAGTTTCTCCTGCTGCCTTATTTCCCAAAATCTTGTGAGACTGGACTCTCTGACTCCCTTAACTCACCCTGACCTCCCCTTCCTCTGTGTCTCTGCTGCCACTACGAGTGACATGAACTCGTCTCATTCTCCCCACTGAGCCCTCTAGGGCAGGGGAAGAAGACCTCACTCCTATCTGGATTCTGATCATCCAGCTCTGGGCACTCAACTCAACTCAAATTAAACAGCTACAGCACACTGAAGCAGGGTAAAAAGTAAAAAACAAAATTAAAATGTGTGGGACATTTTTCACTTCTAACACAGAATCATCTAGACTACACAAACCACCTTAAAATTTAGTAAACCCAGACTTTAAAAATATTTCTGGTATTTCAAGCGTATTGAACTAAATTTTCCTTTCCTCTCCTTCCCTTAATATAGATTAAAAATAATGACAATTGCTATTTAGCTAGCCAAAGGAGGACCATTACTCACTACCAAACAACACACAATAAAACCCTGGAAAAAGACTTTACAAATGGGCAGTAAAAGGTGGTGAAAGAGGCCATTATAATACACTAAAGTGGTGGTGCTGTTAAATAAAACACTTCAAGTGTTACTTTGCTAGAAATCTGAACAGCAGATTCATTAAGCTGTCGTGGTAATCAGGACCTCTCTAATGGTTCAGTCCAAGGGTCCGTCAGAGGCCCGAACGTTGTTTATATACCTTCCTGAGCATCTCTGCCATACAGAAGGTGTAAAGGGAAAGGAAGTGACGTTTACGAAGCACTTACGCTGTGTCAGATCCTTTAAATACACTAAATACATTTAGTCCTCACAGTAAGACTATGGGATGAGGACTAATATTAACCTCATTTTACAGATGAAGGAATGGGCTCGTAAAGATTCAAGATCCTCCAGTAAAGTGGCAGAGCAATGACTAGAATCCAGACCTTTCTGACCCCAAAGAAGCACTCCACTCTTTCCAGTTTTCTAAACTTACGTTCTGCTGTCATGTTTTCAATTGTCTGCGCATTCATTCAAATATTTATTGAGCACCTTCTATTTGTCATGTAAGGCAGTGGAAATGGATGGTGAAAAAGAATCACAGAACTTAACATTTCCTTAAGGAGAAGACAGACAGACAGACATCCATACATATCCTGGTGACTAAATAAGACAATGTACGGCAATGATAAGTACTATGAACTGGAGGGGTTGGGGGAGAGTCCTGAGACGACGTGCAGAAGCAGGGTTCCAGTCACAGTGGGCAGGAGAGGCCTCTCCACAGAGCTACTGTCTGGCTGAGACACCACCCATCACATACACATCTAGGAAAAGAGCATTCCACGCAGAGGGAACGCTACTGGAAAAGCCCTGAAGTGAGGACAAGCTTGAAGCTTTGAAGAATACACAGGAGGTCAGTGCGGCTGGAGCTCAGCAAACAAGAGGCGGAGGTGATAAGGACAGAGAAATTGGCAGAGACCAGGTCAAGAAGCACTGGTCTTACTGTAAGGGCGATGGAAGCCCACTGGAGGGCTTTAAGCAGGGAAGAGCCATGACCTGATCTAAGTTTTACAGCGCTCTCTCTGTCTGCTTGTGGAGAATGGGCTGCAGAGGAGGCTGTGCTGCTGGAGTCCAGGCAAGAGATGGGGGCAACGTGGACTACAAGGGTAGCAGTAGAGCTGTGAAGCGCTTGAATTAGGGATCCCTTTTGGAGGTGGCATCAGCAGGACTTGCTGAGGGATATGCAGATTGTGGAAACTTAACATTCAGCTGTACCAACTAGGCAGAGAGGAGTGTGAAAGAATAGCAGAGATTAGAACAGCTAGTTGGGTTTTGGACGGATTAATGGTGAAGCGTCTGTTAGACATCCAGGTGGAGATGTCAAGCAGACAGCCGACTGTACAATGTGGGTATAAACTTGGAAGTCACAGGGCACACTCTAAAGCCAGAGGAGAACGAAGATATAGAGAAAAGGGCTGAGAACACAGCTCTGGGACACACCCACATTCAACATGTAGCAAAGGAAGAGGAGCCAGCGAAGGAGACCAAGAAGGAGAGGCCAGGGAGACGGAAGGGAAACTGGGGAGAAGGTAGTGAACAGAAGGCCAGAGAGCAGCCCGCGGATGCTGCAAGGCTGGCGCTGGCCACTGGCTTTCACAGCTTGGAAATTATCACTGACCTTTACAAGTGGAGTGGAGGGTATGAAAGCACTTGAATGGGATAGAGAGAGAATGGGAGGAAACAAAGTGGATACAGCGAATATAGACAATCTTCCAAGAAATCTTGCCTTTAAGGGGAATAACGAAATGGGGCAGTAGCCAGAGTGACAGGGGGCAGGGGAAGGGCGAACATTTCCCAAATGCTCGATATTAACGCATGTCTGATGCTAATAAAATGATTCAGTGACAAGAAAAACACTAATGATGCAGAAAAGAGAGGACGTCAAGAGAGGACAGGAACTAAATCCCAAGGGGCGAGTTGGTCTGGACAGGAGCTGGGATATTTCTTCCATCACAAAAGGAGGAAAGTCAGAGTTTGTAGGTATAGAGGCAAATAAGCTGGAGGCACTGGTGGGAAAAAGTCAAGCAGCTTGAGTTCGACTGTTTCTCTTTTTTCAGTGACTTACAAGGCAAGGTCATCAGTCAGGGAGGGGAGAAGAGAAGCTGCAATAGTTTTATGTGGGGCAATGCTGAGTGCTCATTCTGAAATTACTGGTGATAAACATAAAGTATGACCTGTCACATGATCACATGTAACCTAAGTAGTGGCCAAGGCAAGGTCCTAAGGAAGGCCTGGATGCGGCAGATGAACAGGGGTTAACCTATGCCCTGGTGGGGAGGCGAGCCGTGAAATAAACAAGCAGGACTATTCATTCAGAGGGACCAGCATGTGCAAAGGCTCTGAAATAAAACAGCTGGCTCATTCTAGGAACTGAAAGAAGGGCAGTGTGGCCGAAGCAAGGCAAGGACAGTGTGACCAGAGCCGAAGGAGAGGGTTGCCAGACCATGAAGGGGTCTAGGAGGCCGTTTTTGATGTTAACAAGTTTGATCCCAAGAAAAGTGGAGAGTCTCTGAAGGTTTTAGGTAGATGAGTGACATAATTGCATTTTTAAGTAATTGCTCTGGAAGCAGTGTGGAAAGCAGATTGGAAGGGGACAAAGATGCTGCAGGGGACTCATTAGGAGGCCGCTGCAGTGATGCCAAAGAAAGCTGAAGGAAGCTGGGCATGGGGAGGATGCAACAGGGATGGCGAGAAATGTATGACCCAAGCTATTCAGGAGGCAGAATGGCTAGACCCAGGTTTGAGAGGTGAAGGAAAGAGAAGAATCAAGGAGGACGCTGGGCTTCTGGGGTCCTGTCTAGAGCCCCCCACAGATCTGGTCCCTCCAGAGCAGGGAGTCTTCCTTCAAGCACTCGCCACATCTGCCCCCCTGCAGCCTACACACGCCACGTCTCTTCAGCCGTTTCTCTCTTCCGACTAACTTCTAACTTGTCTCCACCACGCTCTGCTGGGACCTCACCTGTCCCTCAATCAGGCCCAGAAGAGCCCACTCAGATTTTCTAGGAGTTAGCTTCCTACTTCTATTAGTTACAGCTCAAGACTGTACCAGCTTTATTTAAAAAATAATACCCAATAGCTCCCCTTTTAGATGTTTACAATTCTTCAGCTAACAAATTTTACACCTAATTTTAGGCTACAAAGACCAAAACAACTAGGTGATAAAATCCTAAACCACGTCCTCCAGGGAATGGGGGCAAAAAGAATTGGAAGCATGTAAAGAGAGGGCTGGGAATCACACGCACAGTGACCACCATGGGGGAGGGGCTGGCCAGGCATTCCCCACACACCAGGAGGGGCCCTGCACTCACCCTTTTACCCCACCTCCAGTGAATGACTTGCTCTAGTTGGTCAAGTGCAAGACAACTAATTAGGCGAAGGTGGCTACTGGACAAGTTGCTTCCTTATTCCATCCTAGTGGATGGGTAAGTTGAATCCGAGTTACTCCCGGGGCCTACCTGCTCTGCTAGCCCCGGTGGCCCTCATGGCTAGAGGTGGAAAAGCTCAAAAGCTGGGGGGGGGGGGGGGGGTGCAGTGAACAGGGGGGACAGGGTGGTGTCTTGGGCCTACATCTATCAGAGCTCTGCACTGGAGTTATCAGACACTGGCTCAGCAAGGAATAGAGAGGCATGAATCCCTGGCCGCTGTATCTTACATATGGTATGAATCTTACCTGACAGTAGTAGGAAAGGGTAGAAGTAACTTGCAGGGCACGATTTAAGCACTAATATCACCAAAACCCCACTTCACCTGGCTCTATATTTATACCCATTATTCCAGGTAATCCTCACTGAGCACCACCATGCCCACTTTACAAATGAGGAAACCAAGGTGGGGAGACATGTCGCAAGGTCTAAATGGTATAGCTGGACTGGAGCACAGGTCTCTTTGACTCCAAAACTCTGCTTTTTCCAGTACACCAAAAACACCTACCTCCTGGAGGGAATTCCTAGGCAGAAGACTGGTGTTTCTCTAACCAATCAGAATCCTGGTTATTCCAAGGAGTTTTTTTAAAAGAACCCTCCAGAAAATTCTCCAATGGCTCTACTATTTACTAACTAAGGGGACATCAAGTCCCCAAACGTCAGCTCACACGTCTGCAGAGAAAAGATCGCCACCAGCAGAACGTAAAGCTGGGGAGAGGGTACAATGAGACGGGGCGTGTGAAGTGCCAGCCTGGGCCGTGGCACAGAAATGTGTCTTCCAGAAGCAGGTGCAGACCTCGGTCGGGCCGTCAGCAGGGCCCTCGGAGCCAGGACTGCACCGTGAATGACAGCTGTCCAGAGAATGGATGAGGGCAGCAGATTCAGGCTAAAGCCTTTTCTGACACTAGAACTGGCCACAATGGCCTGGAAGCCTATGGAACAGAAACAGGGAACAGGTAACTGAACTGCAGACGTCACAAGCTTGCCTGTAGGCACAGGCCCATAAAGTGCTTTCTTAAAAACTGTAACTAGGTCTAAATTTTTAAAGATCAAGAGATTCAGAATACAACTGTTGGGCTTCCACTGAAAGACTGGAAGCTCTGAGCCCATGTGCTTGCAAGACAATAATCAGTCGGAGCTGAGAAGCTCCTGTCCACTAGAAGGGAACACTTATACCACAATTCCCCACGCTCCCACCCAGCCCATTACTTTCCCCGGCTCACACCACCAGGTGCATTCCTAGGTGGTCCTCAGAGAGAGCGAGCTGCATCTTTTAACTCTACGGTAACATTTGGAATTACCATGTTGAGGAAATTCTCCATTTCTCAAGTGTCGACTATGGTCACCTAACTCCCTGTGATAATAAACCAGAATAGCCACTGGGCATGTCCCCCAAAAGGACTCACGAAAGAAAAATGTTAGACGTCAGGGACTGGGGAAGGGTTAGTCTGGCTAAACCCACAAAAACAGAACACTTCAGCCCTTTTTTTTTAGCTAAAGAAATGTCTACGAGGCTTAGTCCACAAACGGTGTGAGAAACAGCAGGGTTCCTGGCTCCTGCCAAGTCATGGGCAGCAGTTAGCAGCTCCGTTTCTCCATCGAAACGGGAAGAGAACAGAACTCTCTTATTGAACACACATCACATGCCAGCCATTCTCCTCACACACTAATTTTCCTGAGTCCTCGCAGCAACCCTAAGAAATGGTCAGAGAAGCGGAGGCCTGAGAGATGAAGGCACAGCTCTTTCTGGCTCCAAAGCCCAAGCAGCTGCTATGATGGACTAGAAAAAAGGTGAAAGGGGGGAAATTTGCTCCTAAAGGATTAATTTTAAAAATACAAATGCCCTAAATGTCTCTCCTTTTTTGTTTTAAGGAAAACACCCTGAAGTATTTCCTCACACAGGAATGACTCCCAGCAGATAGAACGAGAAGAGAATTTTAGTTCAACTCAACATAAAAGAGCAGAGTCACGACCACAGTGACAGTTTTTAAGCTGTTGTAGCAATTGGGAGAGGTTTCAGCAGGGCTGATTCCTCTCGCTGACAACCAGACAGCCCTTTGTGGGGCTCCCAGGAATAATCTTAAAGGAAAGCTTTTTTTTCTCCTCTTTATAATGGGCCTGCACGAGGCTTTGCTGAAGCCCCCTCACAGCTACCAGCATGCAGCCTAATTACTTAATTGCATGACTGGCAAGATTCCTTCCAAGCCATTTCAGGAGCTCTCCCAGGTAAATTACACCGCACCATCATCTAAATCCATTTAGCAAAATGACTTTGTTCTCCCCTCGAACTAGAGACACAAAGCAATGTCTGGGCCCAGTGTCTACCTGGATTCCAGTAACAACGTGGCCTTCTCGTTGAAGAAAGGGGCGAGCAGGTTCATGAGCTCGCCTTCTTCTAGACTCTGCTCTCCAGGGCAGCTAGGTTTGTGGGCGCCATCGTAGTCTAAAATATTGGAATCCATGTGCCTTAAATATCCATTTTTGCAGCCCCCTTTGGAATAGTCCTCCATAATCTGCAAATCAAAGTACTTAGTCAAAAACGGACTCAGGAGGACGGGAAGGGTAGATGGAGGAGAGAGAAAGGGTAGAGACAGAAAATGAATGAGCAAGTGCAAGTAAGCCAGAGGGAAAACGAAAGAGAGGAAGAGGGAAGAGAGGGGGCGCAGACACAGGGCCACACACACTCACTCTACGGCAGGGCGATGCTCAGCAAGAACACAAAGATGTGTACATCACTCTCATCACCCTATAAAAGGCGGACAGGAATGCCCCCTCCCAAGGTGACTATGAGAACAAAATGACATGACTGACTCACTAAAGATCGTGGCACAATGTCTCACCCACGACAGGCGCGTCCCCCCACCCCACAGCCCACTCCTTGTAAGTTGTTCCTAGGAAGGGTACAGAATCCGTGTCATTAACAATGCTTTGGACTTTATTATATACTTCTTGCAATGTATCATTCCCAATATATATCAGAAAGACGACTTAGTCTTTACAGATGCGTCCTAATTAACATGACTTTGATTTGTCTCATTAGGAAAGTGGAGTGTTTCTAATTCCCATGGAGACGTTATTTACGGATCTACCTTCTTCGGTCATGGAGGGTCCCAGAGGAGTGGTACCAAGGATGCAGCTAGTTAAAGCCTGCGCTGGGCATGTCTTGAGGTGTTGCAATTAGCATTCTTCTCCCCGTTTCCAAAGCTGTAAATTTCTTCTACCAGTCTATAAATAACTCCCCTTAACTTCATTACTGCTGGTGATATACACATTAGCCACCACACCCCTCTCTCCACAGTTGTAAAATGATTAAGATTTTTAAATGGAAGACAAGACCCACACAAATGAGCTGTTATTTATTGGGTCTTGTTTGCCACCAATCTAGTTATTAAATCCATCTAAACCTCCAAAGAAGGAAAAGTCTAAAATATAATCATAAAAATAGTAATTGTTATCATTTACTGAGCACTTAGTACACACCTTTCTATTTAATTATCATAACAATTCTAACAAGAAAGTTTACTATTCTCATTGATGGGGAAACTCGGCTTAGGGGTTAAGCAAGGGTTAACCAAGGTCACAGTGATAGTGATCAAGATCAGATCTGATTCCAAAGCCCTCACTTTTAATTGCTTTGCTCTCAAAACTGTCTACACCCTAATGATCTCCCATTCGTGACTCCATGACTTGGAAGGCCACAAACGCCAAACCTGCAGCCTCCTATCCCCCACCACATCCCAGTCTTTAGGGTTCTTTCAACCATGGAGAATGTCTGCTCCAAATGTTCAGTATCATCGTGACTGGAGGAGCGTTCCATGTGGACGGTCAAATTCTCAACAACGCCCAGATGACACTAAACTGGGTTCCAGATCAGGACATTGCAGAAGGGCATTTGGTTCTCTCGATGGCTCCTACAATTGAATGATCTGGGAGTTCACGGCAGTCCAGAGGTAAGGGCTCTTGCCCCAACTCTCACTGACTGCCTCTGTGCCCTGGATACATCATTGCCCCTCACAGGCCTCAGCTTCCAATGCATAAAGGAACTGACTGGGTTAGATCTCTGAGGAGCTGGTGAGGTCCACCATCCAATGCCTGTTATTCTCCTATAACCACCCAGTTTTTATTTGCAACTACATGTTTGTTTTGCCGTTTCATGACTGGCTCTATCACCCAGTCTGTAACTTCTGAGAAAGAGGAGACCTAGTCACTGTGCATTCCACTGGCACACAGCAGGCACTCAATCTAGTCAGAATGAACAGAAAGCCCATGGGACTCATTCAGGACTGGCACAGAGAGGGGCAGACAGAATAAGGAGTTAATAGCAATGTTCCTACCTTGTTACTCTGCTCCAAATGCTGGTTGCTCAGGAAATTATTCCCATCATCCTCTCCAGTTCTGGTCATGTCCTCGTCCTCCTTGCTACCCAGAAGCTACATGGAGCATGGAATGGTGTGAAAATGCAACCCAAAACAGTGTGCAGCATGAATATGTATGAATAAGTCAGTGATGTCTTCTTTTGTAAATGCAAAACAAAAGCAAACCAAAAAAGCAGCAAAGACAAATGCCAAAGCCATGAAATAAAAATTAACCAAAGTTAGGAGTCGCTAGTTCTGGCAAATCACACACAGCTGCCTGGGCTCAGGCATAATTTAAGGACAAATTCCCCAAGAAATAACTAAAGCCATTCCCTCTGCCCTTGCACGGCCTTCCCTGAGCTGCCATAAATTGAATATGCTGTCTGTTGTGCCGCTGCCATCCCTGCCGTTGCTAAATTCAGTTTCAGATTACATAAAAGTAACAAGATTTTGGAAAATAGCTATTGATGGAATTGAACATATCAAATAGCGAGGAAGCAGTAAATGAAATTTATGATGTGCCCGATTTATGCATCACTTCTCCTATTTAGCACAGGGCATAAAGCTCTTTTTTGACTGCCACACATCTGAGATGGACAGTCCCAGCAACACTGTCATTTTGCTGACAAAAAAGTCCTCATTGCTAATGAGTATCAAGCTTGCCTGATGATAACTTCATGCTTTTGAAAATGAAGGACAGTTATTTGCAAGGACTGCATAAATCCCTAACACCTTAAAGAAGCATAAATCCCAAAGCTTCCACATTCTGCATTCTAGAGAATGGACAGGACCACCCTCAAGAGGGCCAGGTCTCAGCTCTCCGGAAGAGCAAAAGTTCTACTCAGGGGACACATGGACTAACCTCATAAAAAATGAGTGGAAAGGTGGGCACATCCAGGGAGGCAATAAGTCAAAGCTGTTTCAAAATTATACCAAACCTCACCTCACCAATGAAGTAGTGAGCTCTGCACTGAAGTGCTGAAACCACAAAGTAAGGCTGGGTCACCTGCTGGGCATGTTGTACACAGGAGATGTCTAAGGTTCCATCTCCGTAGTTTTATTTTATGAACTCTTACAATAGTCAATTACCCTCAGAATTTTCCTAGCCCAACTTAAACTTTTCTGATCTTCCTTTTAGACGAAACCCTTGTTTTGGAAGAAGAAAAACAAAACAAATCAAACTGACTTCAGAAAGTCATTTTATAGAAAACTGTCCACGATCAGAACACATTCAAACTAACATATCCAAATCTGCAATCAGGACCAGACAGAACGACGATCTTACAAATCAGATCTCACACACTATGATGCACTAACAGACCAGACTTGCACAAGTATACTTACTAAGGCATCAAAGTTCCTAAAGATGGATGAGGAAGTTCTCTCCCTTATTGGCTTCTTCCCTCATTATTACTAAAACATTCCCAAGTAATACAGACTAGGACTATCAACTTGGTGGTGGGAGTATAAAATGTTAAACTACTTTGGAAAAAGTAGTGGCAATTTCTTATAAAACTAATAACCCTATGACCCAGGAATTCTACCAGGAAAAGGAAAACAAATGTCCTCAGAAAGACTGCTATATGAATATTCGTAACAGCTTATATCATAATATCCAAAACCTGAAACAACCCAAATGTACATTAATAGCAGAATGAACAAATTGTAATATATTCATAAGATGGAAGACTACTTAGCAATAAAAAGGAACAAACTTGATTCACATAACAACATGGATGAATCTCAAAAACACTGCGCTGGTGAAAAAAGCTTTACACAAAAGAGAGCACACTTTAAATTCCCATTTATATGAAAGTCTGGTACAGGCAAAACTAACACATGTTGGAAGCAAATTAGAAGGGGAGTGCGGGTGGGGGTGGGAATTGACGAGAAGGGACATGAGGGACCTTGATAGGGGTTTGGGTTACAAAGGTACAAATATTTACAAAACTTAGCAAATGTGGACTTACGATTTCCATATTTCATTGTATGTAAATTTAACCTTAAAAGAAAAAATAACTATAAACATATATTGAAGTTAAAGATACACATGCTAGAGTAATTAGGGGGAAGTACACAAATGTTTATAGTTTACATTAAAATTTATCAAGCAGATAAGATGGAGTGATGACGGATAGGTGGGAAATAGGAGTACAATCGAGGTGGTGAGTGTATGGGTATTCACTGTAAAGTTCTTTTCACTTTGCTGTGTTTGCATTTTTTCCTAACAAAATGCTGGAGGAGAGCCTCTCCCATCTTTACAAAGAGAACAACAACAGTCCCCCTCAGACCCCCAACAGCTCTGGTCACCGAGCGCTCTCTGCCTCTTTCCAAGCTTCTTGAAAGAATTGTCTGTCCTCACCTTCTGTGATGTGGCTGTTGCTGCCAACACTCTCTAGCCACTGCTCACAAAAGGTCCCCAAAGACCTTCTAGCATGGGAGATAGAAGCCACATGGGATCAGGGAGGAGGCAGGGAGAGGCTCCTCCCCAACCCAGTGGATAAAAGAAGGGTTTAAGGGGTTAAATTAGGCTGAGCAAAGTAGTGTTAACCCGTGTCATTCCAAGTTGAAATATCAAAAGCATTGAAGTTATTCTTCATTTCCAGAACCATAACCTCTATTACTCAATACACTGAAATAAAAATTAACTTTCATTTCTCTTTACCTCTGCTGACTTGGTCAAAATTAAAAGCAAACTCTCAGTTTCCAGCAACGGTCAAGAAATTAAACGGTGTGGACATAGAGAAATGTCCCTCATGCCATACGGGACATAAATTTTCAAAGACTCAGAACAAGACGTCAGGAAGACCTATGAGCCTCTACAAGCGGGCTCTGCTTCCAGCCCTCTCACTCACCAGCTAGGAAGAGACCACACTTCAAAGCGTCAGCCGGCTCTCTCTTCATTTCCTCACTCCTCACCCTCCTCCATCCACTGCCATAGGCCTCTGTCCCCTCCTCACTCTGCTGAAACTGCCCAGGTCATAAACGGCTCCCTGCCAACTTCTTGGCTGTTTTCCTTTCTTGTCTTCTCAGAGTACTTGACACTAGTCAACACTCCGTCCCTAAGACACCCGCACTCTCCTGGTTCTCCTCCTGCCGCTGGGGCTATTCTTTCTGGATCTGCTTTGCAGGCTCTCCTTCCTCCTCCAGAAAGAACTTCCCCTGATCTCAAGCAAAGGCTGGGCCCTGTCTACATGCTCCCCTCGTACTCCACACTCGCTCCATCGCAGCCCTCACCACATGGTGGCAAGTGCCTGTCTGCTTCTGTGCATTACATACTGGATGGGGCAGGGACCGAGGCTGGGTGCTCAATAACACACTGCTGAAAGACAGACAAATGAATAAAGATTTTTTCAAAATGAAGCTGGAACCAAAAGGTTTCCAGGATTACCTCTGGTCTTGCTACTCCAAGTGTGTACTCAGGCCCCATGCCAGGCTTACTGAACCAGAATCTTCACTTTAACAAGATCCCCAGGAAATTCACATGTACGTTAAACTTTGGAAGCAATGCCCTATGGTGTTGCTAAAACACTGAACAGAGTCAGAAGAGGGTTGTAGTTCTAACTCTGCCACTAACTTCCTAAAAAATAAAATTAAAATAGCTGTGTTTAACTGAGTGCCTACTACCTACCAGGCACTCTGCCAAGGGCTTTATAAACCATGTAAAACTCACAGTAACTTACAAAGATGAATTGTAAGAAACTTCCTGCTTTTAATGAAATTAAACTGCTTCCAATAAGCCAAATTATATTCTGTTACTAATAACGGAAGTTAACAAGCACCTTCTACTTCTGAGTACCACTTCTGTCCTCTAGAGTCACACAAGGTCTATTTCTTATTCAACATGACAGCTCCACAAATATCTGAGTTCAATTAAATTATGCCCCTTAATCTACGTTTTCTCCCTAGGCCAAAAAAACCCAATCTTCATTTTCTAACCATTCCTAAATATAAGTAAATAATACTAGCGATTAACTCTTTTTGAGCACTCACACACACATCCTGTCGCTTAGAGGTGGCAGCTCCACGTCACATAGATCATGGTATTCAATGCTCACCACCCTGTCTGTAGTCTGTTCAAATCACCCCTGTACTTCAATTCTCAACCACATTTTTCTATAATAATACATAAATTAACAACCAGTAAATAATTATAAGGAAATGGGGCAATCCCATTAGAGATTTTTTAAATCTAACCTAATCTAATTTAATCTAATCTCTTTTAAATGCACTTTAGAACAAAAGGTTACTTGTTCTTGGTCTTTTGTTTGTTTGGCTGGTTTTTAAGTGAACTGCCCGCGTTCAGGGAATAAACACTGTCGTAACCAGCTGGAGGAAGTCCACACCAGGTTTAAAGACAAACCTGACTGTATCAAGGGCTTCCTACTGTTTATACCCTTCATCAAATTAAAAGTTGCAGGGGGAGGGTATAAGAAAATTAACTATACACCTATTTTATACCTATATCTATCTACATCTGTACTTTTGACCTAGTAATTACACATCTAGGAATATAGTCTAAGGAAAAAAACCCTAGACCCAGAAAAAGATTTGTGTCCAAAGATACAGATCAGGTAATTTAAAATAGTGAATTACTGAAAACAATCTATACATCCAAAAATCGCGAGGCAGTTGTTAAATTTCAGTGCATCCACAAGATGGAATAAGATGCTATAACATAACAGCAATTGGGAAAAAACAGGAATCAAAACTATACATGTATTGTGGGCATGTGTCCATATACTCAAATAGAAAAGGAAAGATTCCAAAATGTTAATTAATTGTGTGTGTTTTAAAGTGACAGGATTAGGGGTAATTTCTTTTCTCTATTTTCCAAGTGTAAGGTAACGGTGTGGGTTAAATAAATATTGGAGAAAAAATACTGAATTTTAAAAACACAAAATCTATGTGCTTTTTATTCTTTTTTCCTTTTCTGACTTACAGGCTCCTAGAGAGCAGGAATGGTACCCAGCCCCGACTCTGCAAGCCCTGCCGTTCAGAAAATGCCATGGACATGTAAGCATTTCCAGTATGTTTATGCCTTGTTTCCCATCAAAGGAAAACCACACACACTCTCAGGGAATGGCAACCTCCCTCTTTGCCACCCCATCCTCATCCCTAGCGACCTCTCCTCCCTCAGCTCACAATTATTGAGAGAACATCATCCTTCCCACGTGGATCTTCCCATCCCATTCCGGGGGAAGACGGGGAGCTGCGCTACAAAAGACAAGCTATTCATAGGGAACATCAAATTGAAGTGCAATCTGACAAATGACTCAAATCTGAATCGGCTGGTATTAAGATCTGAGTGGGAAGAGGAAAAAGCCTCTGTTCTCCAAAGGACATAATGGGACATTTAACAGATTTTTTTCAAAGGGCAAATGAACAAACAAACTTGCCATTTACGACTCAAATGAAGTAGGTGAAGAATGAGCTGCTTATTAAAAATGCTGCCTGGGAGAAAACAAAGCAAGAGACTTGTTTCTCCCTAAATGGGCTGCAGATATTCTTGGTTTCCAAAATTATCTGGAGCCCTGGAGGCTAAGATCAATAAGCTGCCCCCTCTCAAAGAGAGCAGATGGCCACAGCACAGCATAAATACCTTTGAGCATCTCCCACTTTGAAGGCGGGAGGAGATAGCTTAAGGCTGACAAACCTTTCCCCAGAAATGATGTGGCAATGAGACCTCCATTTACCTGCTACACCAGGCTGTGTTCAAGACAACTGCAGCCAAGATGATTCTGGGGAAACCAGGTACAAAAAGGCCGTACCGGTGAGAACAGTTCAGTCTTCTGAAACAAGGCCCACACACACATGGAGCAAGGCTCTTCCTGAGGGAGAGTTAGGCCAAGGCAGGGGCTAAAGGGAGGCAACGACAAGCTCCTCCTCACTGTCACAACTTCAGGGTCTTCCTACTGTGTGGCACGGGCCAACAACAGAGAAAGTCGGAGACAACACACCACAAAGATGAGCAGAGACTCAGAAGTCATCAGGGTGAATGAACAAGACTCCCCTCCTCCTCCCTGGGGCGGGCCAACGGAATGGGCCTCTCACCCTCAGTGAGTACACGAGCCCAGTGAACCACACACTCTTTAGTGCAAAGACACCACGATTTAACCTTTCGTGGCCCTTTCAGACTTTCAAATGCCAACAGAAGAAAATTCCCAGTCAGGAAGCTGGACTTGTGGGCTCATGGGACACCGACTGCTTACTCCCTGTAAATGGCAGAGCACACAGGAGTTCCTGGGTATGTGTGGGAAGGAACAACCCACACCCGGTCAAATCCATAAGTCCAGATGCCACGAAGAGTGAGAAGAAGAGGCACAAAATGCAGAGGATTAATACAAAAAGTAAATGAAAAATATGTTTACTAGTTTATTTTTCAATGTTAATGAATTCATTAAGACTGCATCTATACTACCCAAATTATCTGGGTGATTTGGCAACTGTCCAGATCCTTCTGAGACCATATCAATCATCCAGATGTGCCATCTGCAGCACAGATCCCAGAGCCGGACCTGGAGTCAACAGCATCACAGTATATCAGTGTTCATGCAGACATGACCCAAACTTGAGGAAGCCCACGGACAGACCTGCTGACCTGGGGGGCCCTCAACACCCATCCACAGCCAAGACTGGAACTTCAGTAGAGACCTCCCCAGGACAGATGCAGTCTCGAGAAATTTGGGGGGTTGTTATTTTTTGTAATTAGCACATGACAACAAGTATGTTTCTTCTTACCTCTGTTTGTTCTCTTGACTCAAGTCTGTCGCCTCCCTGGAGACCCATGGAGGAGAGATCAACAATGGTTTTCTTCAGGTGCTGGTTGTCTGCATACAGTTCCTTCACGAGCTGCAAAAGGTCACTGACCTAAGAGAGAAGAGCAGGCAGAGGATGGGCTACCCAGCAGCAGACTTCAGCCTCCCAGGCCATGGCCTGGCCACAGACCTTCCCACTGAGCAGATTTTTCAGCATCACAATTATGGAGAATCAGGAGGCCTGATCCTTGTCTTCAGGCTATCCTGGGTACAGTGGAAAAAAAAAAAAAAAAACACAGGTCTACCTGTATTCTAACCCCAGAGCCACCAGTTCAAGGCAAAGAGATCTGGGCAAGCTGCCTACTCTAAGCCTTCATTTCCTCATCTGTGGAATGGGTGACTGTGAGAACGGACCATGATCATTATCTCCACACCCTAACCTCCTTGGTACAGGCTAAATATGCAGTTGATGACAGCTAACACTATCTGTCTGGTACTTGAGACTCTCTCTAGAGAACAAGTCCCCAGAGACGGCAGCCTCTAAGACTGTGTCAGGGCCTTATTTTACAACATCAATCTTCTTTGTAAACCTATCTAGCAATGTCAGTAATAATAATAGCCTTCAATTATAAAGCAATTTACAGCTCCTAAAATACTCCCACAAGCTTTAGTCAATCACTCCTTACAGAAATCCTGAGGAGGTGGACGGGCTCGTACGACTACCTCCATTTTACAAGGAGGAGCTGGAGTGCCCAGTCACGCGGGACAGGGCAGAGCCAGGCCCAGAGCTGAGAAGCAGGGCTCCCAGCCAGCGCACCTCCTCAAGGCATTAGCCAATGCACCCGCGAGGCCAGGAACACAAGCAGCTGAGCAGACACCACCTTCATTCCCTGCAAGTTTCAAAGCCCCATGGCCAGTAATTTTCCAAAGACTTCTTAACTGGGGTTAGCATGAGCCCCTCAAGTACGGTGGGCAACCCTACCCTCACAAAGCAGATGTCCAACACACCAAACGTGAACAGAAAGTGCACCCAACCCTCAAGGACATTACAGTGGGAAGAACAAAGCATTCTGGTTCTACAAACACTCACTAAGTGCCAACTAAGTGAACTACCTCCTATCCTTGACACAGCCACAGGAAGGACCAACAGCAGCTATTATCATCCCATTTTCTTCGTCTTCAGAAACTAGCAGATGCCTCAATACTCCTTGCCACTCCTCCCAAAACACTAAATATTTATAGTTCTTTCTACTTCTTCTGTACCTTGTACCTGCTGTTTTTTCTCTCTCTCTCTGCTGAGAAAGCCCTCCTAGACAAACTCCTATTCATCCTTCAAAACCCAATTCAGGCCTCTCTTTTGTTGAGAAGCTTCAACTGATCAAATGAGCACCTCCCAACCCCCAACAGTTAACCTCTCCTCTGCTACCCCTCTACCTTGTACGTCTGCCTATTACGGCCACCCTTGTACTCCATATTGCAATTACTTGTTTATTTCTGTCCACTCCCCCATAATGTGAATTATTCCAAGATAGAAACTGAATCTGTCATACATACGACAATTTTACAATAAATCACCATCTCCTCTGAGCTCACAACGTCCTATTCTTATCAATGGCTCTTAGAAACTGGAAATACCAATCTACTCTAACTACACCAATGATCAACAGATTGAAAAACCTTTCCAGTTTTAAACAAGATTTATTGATCAAACTTGGACCTTTATTCTTTCAAAAAGCATCTATTAACTCCCACTATGTGTGCCAGGTACTGGGAAATCAGAAATAAGTAAGATACAATCACTAACTTTAAGATGTTCACAGCCTAGCAGAGGATACAGACAAATACCCAGATAATCAGAGACTAGTATGAGAAGGACATCAATGAGATTAGGCACAAGAAGAGAGACGAATGACCCAAGAAAAATGTGGCTAACTATGTGGAGGGACTGATCAAGCCTGTGTGAGGGGAGATCAAGCTTGGGCTGGGTCCTCCAGCCTGAGAAGTCGTCTATCAGACATGGGGGAGGGCCCTCCAGGTAACGTACAGAGAAGGAACAAAGACAGGCAGGGAGAGAGGGAAGAAAGGAGAGGAAAGGGGCTTTCAGAGTCTCACACCTCTGATCGAGAACCCAAGAGACAACAAATAACCAAAAAAGAACTGAGTTAACAGGTCGATACCTTTTTCTTAAGTTCTTCTTGAGAAAACTGCTCCACTTGAAACCGATAGGGCTCTTCGAGGCAAATACTCAGATAAGACGTTTGATCACTATAAAATGAAAACGGTTCTTCTTCTGCCAAAAAAAAAAAAAGTGGGAAGAGGACAAAAAGAATATCAGAAATAGATCCGTCCAAGACCAGTCCCAGTGTAACCCACCTGAGGCCATGTGAATTGGGTGGGGGCGGGAGGGGGACTTCAGTATACACAGGGAGTTTTAACCTTTAGAGCAAAAGTAATTGTCCCTCTTTCTCTGCATGCTGATATTTCAATGTATGGTTTCATCACGGGCTGTACAGGCTTTCACTGTGGCCAATTCTGAATTATAATTTGCACACCAAGTGTTGTGCCTGGAGACCATTCTGAGTGGCACAAGTAAATAGTGATTTCAGTTTAAATGAGGAAGTGATTCTGTTCAGGTGAGAATACAGGAAAATTAGATGTGACCCTCAAGGGTCAACCCTAAGGGAAATAAAAGTGCCTGGTGTATTTCTTACTGGCCCCGGAGCCTGCCATGGTAACGAGCACACCAAGTGCAGAATGTGCCCGCCAGATCTCAAACAAGAGAATCTGGCCACCGACCTAAGGGTCAGCTTCTTCTGCAGCACAGGTCACACTGTAATAGGGAGGGAAGTTGCAGAGGAGGGGCAGGCATTTACTGAGTGAGGCACAGCCACAAACATGATCTCATTTAACACATGTGGCTAGGAGCTGCTACACCTGATATACCAGGAAGCGCTACACTTCAGAGGAAGCTGCTCTGGCCCAAATCTGGGTACATCAACCCCCACGCCCAGCTCTGAGCCTCAGTTTCTTCATCTGTAAAATGAAGTCACTACCTATGCTACCTAATGGGATGAATGTCAGGAGCAGAGTTGAGAAGTTAAGTGCCAGGTGCTGCGCCTTGTACACAGCAGGTGCTCAAGAAATGTCAAACCTACCGTTGCTATTACCAAATTTTACCATTTGTGCCAGGCAGCAGGTGAGAGATACAGAAAGGAAGGAGATTCCAATCCAGACTCTAAGGGGCTCAGGTTCTAGCAAGGGAGAGGGCCAGATATTACTGCGATGAGCACAGCAATGCACGGACCACAGGCCCTCATCCTGCAGTCCTCCCCAAGTGAATCCACTTGTGGTCATGAGAGTGCTAAACAGTAACTGTTGCAACATGAACAGCAACCTCACGCTCATGTGTCTGTGCCATCCGGGCACGCTGCAGCGGGCGCTGCAGTAGGGAGAGTCCAGAAACTTTGGGCAATGAGGGCTGTTTACTAGAGAAAGGAGACTACAAGGTTCCAAGGTTATCTGGAGCTAGAAGTATCAGATGATGCAGACCACAGGAGAGGCAGCAAGGAAGCCATCCTGCAGCAGACTCTCTGCAGCACCAATACAATTTGCTGGGCCTTTCTACTACGAAGGCTGAAGCCAGATGGATACAGATCGGGAGAGCCAACATTAACACAGTCACCACAAAAAAGGAACCCCCAGGTGAAATCCTGTGGGTGCCTCTTCTCCTACGAAAGTCTTAGGACTCTTAAAGTTCAGCCAAGGCCCTCCAAGTGGAAAAACCAAAGGGAAATACATACAAGAGAGCGTGTACCTTCCCGCCTCCGAATTTCGCTGATCTGCTCCTCCAGGGTCTTTTGTAAATTCCGATATGAGAGCACATCCCGCTCCAGTTGCTTCCGCAGAGCAAAAATTTTGTTTAACTCAGCCTGCAGGTTGTTGATACTTGGTAAAACAAGACACCAGAAATTGTAAAACACATCTATTTGTACTTAAAGATGCAAAACCCAGCAAGCGTTCCTTAGATTTTTATGTCATTTGTGGTTTTTCTGGTTATAAAAGTAAATATGTTTATTACATAAAATTTAAAATATAAAAGTATAAAGAAAATAAAAATTACCATGAACCCACTATCAATTAACACATGGTAGACTGCATTTCCTCTCAATCTTTTTCCCTGAGTATTTTTACAATGTTGCAAGAATAATAGATGTACAATGCTAAATTTTGCATTTCTCACTTAAACATTTTCCCACATTTTTGGAAACTCTCTGCAAACATCACTTTTCGTGATTATATGATATTAAATTAGGTGCATGTCCCATCATTTACTTTAACTCATCCCCTACCAGTGGACATTTCGATCATTTCCAAGTTTTTGCTTCAGATGCAACTAGGTAGAAATGTTTAACTCCCCAGAATGTTTCTCTAGGTGGAAAAATGTCTTGTGAGAGCCTGGGTACAGAAGGGGACACTCTCCAGAAGAGGAGACAAGGGAGGATGTCCATTGTGTCAGTCCTAAAGAGGTGGTACTGGGGCTAAGAGTGAAGGGCAGGAAGGAAGAGAAAAAAGAAAGGAAGAGTGCCCCAACAATAAGAGCGAGAGAAGGACCAAGCGAGGGCCAAGAGAACGCCACTGTGATGAGTTAGCCACTCAAATACACAGCAGAGCGGATTTCTATTTTGGGAGGGGGATGTCAAGTTTCACATGTGGGTCACCATGATACAGTGCTGAGCTACACAGAGAGCTTGCACGAAACCAGCAACTCACAACTCAGAAGAGGCCATGAAAATGCACACCTCCCAGAATCTGCATTAATCTTGCAGAATACTGCCACCAGAACTTTGTCCAGTGACGGACGTGTTTTTCATGTGCGCTAATACCGTAGCCACTAGCTAAATGTGCCCATCGAGCATTTGAAATGTGGCCAACAGACTGAGCAACTGAATGCTTACGTTTTTTAATTTAAATTTAAATAGTCACATGGCTAGTGGCTACTGAATTGGTCAGTGCAGATCCTCAAGAAGACTCTGGACACGGCACTGGCCAGTGATTTCAACTGATTACACTCAGCTCTCGGAGGAACAGAGACCCCAGTCAACACCTGAACAACACGTTTCCATGGACATCTCTGCACCTAAAGCTTTGTTTCACACTCAGGTTAGTTTCCTAAGACGGATTCCCAGGAGCGCAATTCCTTGGTCAAAGTACATGAACATTTTCCGAGACTACCAACACACGCTAACAAATCAGAAGGCCTGCTTCTCTAAGCACCGAGAAACACATCACTCTCCATCCAGCCTCTGACCTACAGTTCCTTAAGAGGGTCCATCAACACGTTGAAACTGTCTGTAAAAACTTACGAATATGTGCATTTTTCTAGGGAGAAGGCCCATAGCTTTCACCAGATTTTTCAAAAGGGCTCCACAGCCCTGAAATCGTTGGGAGCTATTGCTCTGAATATGTGTGCTACACACTCAAGCCCCACTTCGGCTTCAGAGATTTCTTCCAGTTCCACCCATGGAACTGCACACACAAATCAACAGATTTTGGAAGGAAAATAAAGCATTATGTCTAATCTTCTATGCTCGCTGTTTTGAAGATTGCTCATTGTGAAGCCATCTCCTTTCAAGGGAAGGGGCCCTACCAGCAACCTGTACCTAGTTCCATTTCAAGACAATCATAATGATCAATTTGTACGGCTGATGGAAAACCTTATGGAGGTGTCACAGCACAGCACTCACTTGGATGCGCTCGTGCTGCCGAGACATTTAACCAGGGGCAAAAGGAGGGTGTTTGAGTGAGGCTCCTGCAATTAGGGCTGGGAGAGCTAACTGCTTCCCTCCCGCTTCCATTTCCTGACGGGGTGAAAAGTACACAGCTGCTGCTCCTCTGTCTGTCACTTATGTTTCCCCAACTCCAGAATCTCTGCAAGGTGTGAGGAGTTGGTGGAACAAAAGGTGCTTCACTCAGAGAGAAATGAAAGTCTTGTGCGTTCTTCCTTCTGGAATGTAGCAGGGGAAGCAGAAATGAGGAGTCAGAGAGATCCAAGCTCCAAATGGCACAGCACCCCTAACTAGCTCCCTGACCTCAGGCAAGTCCATTAAACTGCCTGAGTCCTGATATGCTCATCTGTAAAATGGGGCTGATACCTTTCCTTCAAGATGGCTTTGAGGATTAACTGAGATGTTATATAAGAAAGAGCTCGGCATAGTGCCTAACACATATGGGTGCTCAACAAACATTATTTCCTTCCCTCACATACCCTAACAACTCCCAAACAAAAAATGGCATTTATAAGCCAAACTTGCTGATTCTCATGAGTTACAGCAGTCTAACTCCCCAGGGGACATGCAGCAATATCTGGAGACACTGTCGGTTGCCACAGCTAGGGCAGGGGAGGGTGCTACAGGCATGTACGGGTAAAAGCCAGAGACGCTGTTAAACATCCTACAACGCACAGGACAGCCCCTCACGACAAAAAATTACCTAGCCCCAAATCCCAACAGCGCCGAGGCTGAGAAACTCTGAGCTACAGGGCAGGGCATCTGTACTAGTGCCAATGCCTCAGTAAGGGCCTGGGCTCGGGAGCCAGGCAGAGCTGAGCTCTGACAATGCCTCACTGTGGAAGCCTGGGTGATACCCTTAACATCTCCGAGAGCAGATTCCCCCTTCTGTATTATGGGGACGAAGCCACTGACAGAATTCTAAGTGTTGCTGTGAGCAACACACAGTGAAGGGGAAAGGACCAGGCATAGAGTTGCCCATAACTAGCTTCCTTCCTCCCTGCCCTCCCTTTCCAGCTACAATTACAAGTCCATCAGATGACCCTAGCGTCATCCACCTTTACTGCCAGTTTCCAGAGAGCGAGCAATGCTGGAGTTACCAAAGGGGGCTCTACCTGCCTTAGCCCACAGTTCTGCCCTCTGGATATGGCCGGGCCTGAGGACTCAAAAGCCCCTACAAGCTGGGTTCATGCTTATTGGGCTACTGAGGCATACAGAAGCTTTCCACGTTGCTATTATTCTTAATAAGTGTTACCATTTATTGAGTGCTTACCATGTGCCAGCTAGAATTAGGCCTTACACATCATCATCCCGTTTCAAAACAACCCTGTGAGGTAGGTAGGTAGACAGGTAAATAGGTAGGTGGATAGGTGAGCAGGCCAATCTCAATTGTACAAACACATATGCTGAGGCCCAGTGAAAAGCGACTTACCAGAGAGCTCAGAGCTGCTGGATGGCAGAGCTGGGATGTGGACCCAGGTCTGTCTCACCCTAAACGTATTTCGACTCTGAAGATGAACAGGAAAGCTTTTAAGCATTCCTATTAGTCACGGCCCTGACCCACCTTGATCCCATCCCACATTTTTATTCATTAAGAAAGAGCCTATGAAACGCAGAGCCATCCACGATGCTGAGGAGGCTTGACAGCATCCATATCCACCCACAGGGCTGCTCAGGGCCCAGAATCAAATCTGCTTCCACCCGGAGAAAATGTGCAATTAAGCTCACTTCGCCCATTCCCCCTTGGAGTTTCCCAGCATTACTCAACCACTGTCCCCCTGCCCTCCCCCCAGCCCAGTGAAAACGACTAGCAGCTGAGGCTTCTTGAAAAAACTCACTTTCAGAGAGTGATGCCTACTCTCAGAATTTCATCAGCATGTTTTCATTTTCTCTAATCTCATTTCAGATTTAAAAATCTGAAAATTATCTCATAACTTAGAAGACTGGGGGGGTGTGGGGAGTATTCACCCACAGAACATTTCCCGAGTGCCTGCTCCACACCAGCCGCTAGGACAGGCCCTGGGAAAGGGACAAGACAGGACTCCCGCCCTGAGGGAGCTCCTGGGCCACAGCAGGATGTGGGCCGGGACCAGACATGCACACAATGTACCGACATGTCCTGGGGATTAGCTTGGGCCTCCAGATGAATTCTCAAGGACTAGCAGGAGACAAATGAGGGTACGGAAATCCACGCAAAGGCAGAGGCAGGAGACACACGGCCCAGGGACAACGTAGACTTCACACAGCTAGAGTGAAGGGCACAGAGAGGAGCAGGGAGGCAGGATGTTTTTTAATTTTTTATTGTGGAAAATAAATAGACACATACAAAATAAGACAACCTAATGAGCGAGCCCCTCCCCATCTGCCCATCCACCACCCCAACAATCAGGGAGCCACAGGCAATCTTGCTCCTTCAGTATCCCCGCCCACTCCCTCCATTTCTGGATGGTTTTGAAATGAACCCCAGACATCATATCCTTTCACCTGTAACTATCTCAGTGTGTAGAGAGATGATTTCTTAATATGAGAAATCCCTGAGGCCAACCCTGCACTTACAGATGAGCAAACAGAGGCCCAGAGCAGGCCACTCGCCTCTGGACACAGAGCCAGGGCTAGATCAAGACCGCGAGCCTGTAATCAGTGTTCCTCCCCGCAACTCACTGGTACCCAATCGTTTCAACAATTCCGTAAAGACACAAGTCACTCCAAGACACACAGACGTGTTTGAGTCCCGGGGTTCTGCCACTCACCACCTGAGTGACTTTGGACGAGTCACTTAACCTCTCGTAGTTTCCATGGCCTCACAGAAAATAGGGATACCAATACTATTACCTCACAGAAGAGCTGTGAGGACCGCATGAGGTAATACACATGCAAGCACTTTCTAAATCTATAATACCACACATCTATGGACAGCTAATTTTCGACAAAGGAGCCAAGAACATTCAATGGAGCAAGGAAAGTCTCTTCAAATAATGGTGTTGGGAAAACTGGACAGCCACAGGCAAAAGAATAAAGTAGACCATATCTTTCACCATACACAAAAATTAACTCAAAATGGATTAAAGACTTGAAGATAACACCTGACACCATAAAACTTCTAGAAGCAAACATAGGCAGTATGCTCTTCAGCATCACTTAGCAGCATATTTTCAAAGACCATGTCTGACTGGGCAAGGAAACAATAGAAAAAATAAACAAATGGGACTACATCAAACTGAAAAGCTTCAGCACAGCAAAGGAAACCATCAACAAAAGAACAAGACAACCTAACAACTGGGAGAAGATATTTGCAAACAATATATCTGATAAGGGGTTAATATCTAAAATATATAAAGAACTCATACATCTCACTAAAAGAACTAACAATCCAATTTAAAAATGGGCAAAAGATCTGAACAGACATTTCTCCAAAGAAGATATACAGATGGCCAAAAGGCACACAAAAAGATGTTCAACATCACTAAATATTAGGGAAATGCAAATCAAAACTACACACCCCTCACTCCCGTCAGAAGGGTATAATTACCAAGACCGGAAACCACAAGTGTCAGAGAGGACTTGGAGAAAAGAGAACCCTCATCCACTGCTGGTGGGAGTGCAAACTGGTACAGCCACCATGGAAAACAGTATGGAGATTCCTCAAAAAGTTCAGAATAGATCTACCATATGATCCAGCTACTACACTGCTAGGAATTTATCCAAAGAACATGAAAACACTAATGCATAAAGATACAGGCGCCCCTATGTTCATTGCAGCATTATTCACCATAGCCCAGACTTGGAAGCAACCTAGGTGCCCATCAAGGGATGAATGGATAAAGAAGATGTGGTATATACACAATGGAATACTACTCAGCCATAAAAAAAAAAAAAATGAAATCTGCCCATTTGTGACAACATGGATAGACCTTAAGGGTATTATACTAAGTCAAATAAGTCAGAGGGAGAAAGTCAAATACCATATGATCTCACTCAGAAACAGAAGGTAAAAACAACAACAAACACATACAGACAGGGATTGGATTGGTGGTTACCAGAGGGGGAGGGAGGAGGGAGAAAGGGGTGATTAGGCACATGTGTGTGATGATGGATGGTAATTAGTCTCCAGGTGGTGAACATGATGTAACCTACACAGGAATCAAAATATAATGAGGTACACCTGAAATTTATATAGTGTTATAAACCAGTTACCACAATTAAAAAAGAAAAAATAAATCTATAACAAAGTATTACAAAAATCTGAGTGATTATTATATTTTTATCCTAAGTTCATTGCCAAACATCAGACAATTTTTGATAGAAAATAGGTATACCTGATTTAAATAAGGCAGTCACCACGCGAGCACTTGAAGCTTCCTAAGCAAACTGAGAGGCCTGTGCTGCCTCACAGACTACCAGCATTTATTCAAAACATGCGTGTGTGCGCAGGTGAGTACTCATGTGTGTGTGATGTCCAAACAGCCCTTACCTGTCTGAGTCCTGCAGAGATTTTACCAGATGGGTATAGATGTCTTGCTCTTTCTTTAAGACCTGAATCAGCTCTTCATACTCTAATTGTTGCTTTTCCTGGAAATGACAATGGGCATCTGACATTAAGGGAAGAATTTTAAAAGAGCACATTATGCAAACTTATGTGGCTAATTCTTAAATCCAAACAAGGGTGATCTCCTGTGCCAGGCTCCGGGGCAGGCCACAGTCAGAGAGCACCACCTGCAGGAGGCGTGGGGAATGGCTGCCCATCACTCACCTGGGCAGGAAGCTGAGCTGTGCTTTCCACACTGAAGAGCTGCTGTAAAGGAATCATCACTGTTACCCGGCTTTGCCCATCGTGATATCGCCACATCTCAGAGCCGCTGATCATCATTTTCACAACGCTACAAAGAATGCCTTTCCACACTTGTTCTTGCTCCAAAAAAAGGAAATTCATAAACCAAAACCTGACAAGTATTAGGGACGAGGGACTTACATTAAAACAGAAGTCAAGGGAGTCACTTTAAAGGCATCCTGAACAGCGTGATGACAGAGAGATCGGAGGTGGAGCTCTGCCACTTACTAGCTATGTGACCTTAGGTAACTAGCTCAACAAACCTCTGTGAGGTTCAGTCTCCTCATTTATGAAATGGGGACGTAATTTCGTGAATTAGCATTCACAAATGTGCAACTTTTAAGTTCAGATTTTGGCTCTGCCACTTAGCAGTTCTGGGACCTCCGGAAGTTACTTACTGGAGCCTTCTTATGCCTACCTGTAAAATGGTGGACAATCATTACCAATTCACGGAGTTAGAGCAGATGAGAGTTAAACTGTGTGCTGTAGGGAACCAGGGATCCTGGGAGAAATGGCCAATTCAGTATTGGGGCAAGGAAAATCAAGGGTAATACAAGACATGTCTACAGCCTTTTCTCATGCTAGAAAATGAGGCAGTGCTTAAATAATGATGGAGTGTTGTCAAAAGCACAGAGGAGCCAGTTTAAAAGGCCAAATCTGGGACAACCTGAGCATCAAAATAAATAACAATAGTAACAGATTATACACTACTGAATAAAATAGGAATTCATGAGTCCATACTGACATGAATAAATGGGAAGACTGGGCTTTTCTTTATAGTAAAACAACAACTAATAAATGTAGAAGGAATGATGGAATCAGAAATATCACCATTTGCCAACCATCATGGTAATAAATGATTCAGCCAAGAAACATAAAAGGATGCTAAACCTAGTGGGTGGAAGTTCGAAGAAGATCAGGATATTGACACAGACTCAAACACTTTCCCCCAAATACTTATTAATTACAAAGGAAAAAAGAGTAACTATATATTCAAGATACCTGGCAGACCCCATCTTCATAAAGTTATCAAAGTCAGCATAGCCAGTAACAGACAAATCTAAACCACGTACCGTTGGATAGGACACAATGAAGGAACACAGCATCACTCTTGTGATATTCCTGCCAAAGATGCCTAACCTGAACCCAATCATCAAGAAACATCAGAGACACAAACTGAAGGCCATTCTACAATATAACTGGCCTGGACACTTCAAAAGTATCAAGGCCATGAGAGTCCAGGAAAGACTGAGGAACCGTTCCAGACTGAAGACTGAAGAACCAAGACTATTAAATGCAACACGTGATCCTGAATTGGATCCTTTTGCTACAAAGGGTGCTACGGGACCACTGGTGAAAGAGGAATGGGTCTGAGGATTAGACGGCAGTGGTGATCTCTGCTAATTCCCTGTCTGTGCCGTGTTGTACAGTAGAATGTCCCTGCTTACAGGAAATACACACTAAATGATTCAGAGGTGACAGGGCTTCACATGGACAACTTACAGATGGCTCAAGAAGAGTAAAATCCTGTATCCTGTCATTTGTCTATAAATGTGAAATTATTTCAAAATAATTAGAAAATGTTAACAAAAATAAAGTAACTGTGTGCCAAACACATAGCACAGTGCCTAGCATGAACCAGATTGCTCTTAAATGTTGGGGGCAGGCACTCAGTTAACGGGAAGACCACAGCTGCAAGCAGCCCCTGTATTTCCCACTGACTCAGGCTTTCTCCTAAAGTTCACACACTACCTAGGACAGGGGTTCCTAATCTGACTAAAATTCAGGGGCTGCATGAATATGAACAGGGGGAAAAGTTCTATCTTTATTTCCACTGAGCGCTAACTGAAATTTAGCTTTCCTTTCTACTACGAATTGAAGGAACCCTGCCCTTGCTACAAAGCATAGTAGTATTAGTGTTTTCCTGTGCCTTTGCCATCAAAAGAAATGGTTACTTTGTATACATTGCACGTATCTCAAAATATTTATTCTTATCACTACTTCAAAACTACAGCAGTCGCTATCCTCACCACTAGATCCTGCTATTTAATGCATTAATAAAGAAGCACAATTTCTAAAGCATATTTTTTAATATTTTGATAACTGAATTTCAAAGTAATTGGTTTCCTGTATAATCCTATGCATATATTTTATGCATTTCAGTATTTTTCCAGGGATGAGGTCCTTGGCTTCAGTAGGTTCCCAAAAGGATGCAGGGGGCAAAAAATGGTTCTGAACCCCTGATCTAGGGGAATGATGCTAGGCTTCTAACCCTGAACAAAACTAGGCAAAGGCACCATCAACCAATTAAGGGTTTTAAACATGAAACCACCTGTTTGGTTATGATAAGATAGTCACCCAGACTGCTAGAAACATCAGGCCCTTTTGTAAACCATGCCACATGTCACTGTCACAAAGAGCTCCCAGATGCCTTTTGTGCATAGGAACAGTGTTACGTGTGGTTCTCTCAGCTCCCACCTGTACACACCAGTGTTACATGGGACTCTCCCAGCTCCCACCTCTATGGACAGAGGGCCCCAGGGAAGAGACTAGGGGAGAATTCAACAGGATATCAAGACAAAGAGGCTAGCAAGTCCTCAGTATGTCAGCCACTGTGCTAAGTGCTTCCCAAGCATTTTCTCATTTAATCCCCACACCAACCCAATGAGCTCAAGTGTCAGCATGGAGTAAACACTTGATAAATGTCAGCCGTAACTATTATTCCTGTGCTCCAGTGCTGTGCTAGGTACTTGACATAGATCATCTCTACCTACAACAACCCAGGGAGGTCCATTAATCTTCCCATTTGTCAGATGAAGAAACTGATTCTCTGAGAGGAGAGGTAACTTGTTTGAGTCCATTTGGCTAATAAGTGGCAGTCACAAGTTATGCTTTGGTAAGTAACTTCAAAGCCAACTAAGAAGGGCTAGGAAAAAGATAAACATAGACTTCTGGTGGAGTAGACACCAGGTGTGGAATGAATGAGCCCAGTGAAACAAGTCTGGACCTGGGGACCCTGTACCTTAACTGGCTCGCTCTGGGCCAGGCTTTAAGCCCTAGAAGATGACCCATGCGATGTCAGGGCCTGGATGCCCGGCTCAGTTCCCCTCTCTTCTTCTTTCCGGCAGCTATTCCAAAGCTTCACCAGGTTATGCAGGTCACTGTTCTCCTCAACCCCGACTCTCCACCTGCCAGCTGACCACAACTGCCCTTTCCTTCCATCTCTGGGGAATGGGGAAACCCCACCCTGAGCTCCAGGGAGAAATCCTCCCTCCTCTTTGGACACCACTTTCCCTCGGTCACCCCTCTCCACTGACACACTCCAGAGCACCTCATAGGATCTGCTCAGGCCAAACTCTCACCTGGAAGCCTTCGCTGACTGACAGAAATGCCCTCTTCCAGCCCCGCAGCATCACAGGCCCCCTGCACCCGAGAGCTAGCATCCTAACCACCTGTCCGTGGGTCTGAGGGCTCCTTGTGGGCAGCAGCATCCTGAGCCAAGCACAGTGCCTGGCACAGATCAAATGCCACCACAAATACTTGCTGAGCTAATGATTAAATAAGTAAGAGGGAACGTAGGGACGGATATGAATCTTAAGAGCAGAGATTCCTGTGGATATTTTGCATAATGGAAGTCAGAGTGAGTCAACATCTTCCTAGAAGCAAATTGCTCACCCATGTTAAATAAATGAACTCTTCGGAGCCATTTGGGTCCCATTTCATCAATCACCTATTCCCCTGCGTTGAATCATGCCCCATTAGAGTGAAGTCATTTGGCTCCCTCAGCAGAGCTGACAAACCAGTGGGTCTCCTCAGCACAAAGGCAGAAGGCCAGGCTGCCCAGAGAGGAGTAAGGAGAAGCACCAGTTCAGCAGGAGCAACCACCCCTGCCACCCTCCACCCTGCCCCTCCAACAAGAAACATCCCAGACAGGAGCCCGCTCATCCCAGGGAAGACTTATGACCGCCACACTTCTACTGCGTGTCCAATGCTGCAGTATGCTCTCCACAACCTTGGAAGGACCACCCAGCTCACCACCATTCCCCTGCCTCATCTGAGACCTGGCCAGTCCCTGGAAGACCCCTCCCTCCTCTGTGAGCCAGCATCTGGGGCCACACTAAGCCAGTACGATTCTCCTGGAATTCAGAGATTTAAACTGAGACACCAGAAGTCTAGGAGCTGTTGGATATGAGAGAGAGTGCTAGAGTCTACAACTTCTGCTGTCCATGGCACTGCCACGGTTTCACCAGCCCCAAGGCACAGCTACTCAGCTCTCCCTTGGCATCTCTGAGACTCCGCTATGTTCCCAATAAATATTCCCTTTCATTGTTGTTGCTTTGCTCAAACTACTCAGTGTTGGATTCTATAGCTTGCAACCAAAAGAACCTTAAAGAAAGTCAAATACCATATGATCTCACTCATAAATAGAAGGTAAAAACAATAACAAACAATCACATAGAGACAGAGATCAGATTGGTGGTTACCAGAAGGGAAGGGGGGAAGGAGGAGGGTCAAAGGGGAGGCACATGTGTGTGGTGATGGATTGTAACTAGTCTTTGGGTGGTGAACATGATGCAATTTACACGGAAATCACAATGTAATGATGTACACCTGAAATTTATATAATGTTATAAACCAATGTTACCGCAATAAAAAAAAAAAGAACCTTAACTAATACACTTACATTATTTCTAATCCTCTCAGGAGGGAAGGCATGTAATTCCTCATTTTACAGATCAGGAAGTTGAGTTTCAGAGAGATTAAGTGACTTGCCCAAGGTCACAGAGGTAAGAAGTAGCAGAACTGACATTTCAACACCAAAGCTGGGGCCTTTTCTACTCTACCATAGTTTCCTTAATGACTTGAAGGAAACACATGTAATGTGCAAGCCACAATCTCAAGAGGCAGCAGATACGTAAGGAGAAAGCTTAATCGCTCACTCCTTGGTAATCACAGCAATTTAGTGGCCTGGTAGATAAATGGTGTCTATTTCAGTAGCTATGTCACAACTCTGCAACAAAGACATTTATTTCAATACTCGAGAAATTCAGCAGCAATGTCCCAACCATGTCAACAGCCAAGCTATAAATCTCTAGCTGCAGCAAGTTAAATATGGTCAGTGTGTTTTACTCTCTGTTCTTCAATTCCCTGATCATCCAGCATTAATTCTCAGGATCACACAATGAGGAGAAGGAAAACAGACTGGCCAGTCAATGGAGACATCATCATAGCCTCAGGTCCTTTGTAGGAATGGGCAAAGGATAAACCCTACATCAACACAAAATGGCCAGGGGCATAGCAGAAGAAATCCACATTTGAACTACAATCTGAAAAGTATACCTTTCTCAAGGGGTCTCAAGAGGGGAAAACTGTAGGCTGCAACAGTTGGGATTTCTTTAAACTGACACCTAGAAAGTTACAATTGCTAAATGCTAATTTATAATTCTTTACCCACAATTTTCAACTAGTCTTGCAGAGCAGAATCAAAACCTTTGCTAAAATACTTGGATACTGTGCAAAGTAATTTACACATCTCCAGGATCTAAACATAACTAAAAATGAAATAATTTTATATTTGGGGCTCTATGAAGTACAGACGTTGCCCAGTGCAAAAAAACTAAAAAGGAAGTGGTGCAGATGAGCAAACCGGTGAGATTAAATTTTAAAATACTCAGCCTGTTTAATAAATTCATAAACATTCTGTTCAACATTTAGACACTTTTTACATGACTAAAACATGAATAAAAAAATACAGTTTAACAAAGTGTATTCAAGTTCATGAAGATGTGTCCATCTAAAACACCTGATAGGCCGCTACTGGTTTCAAAACAGGCTGTGCCTTATTACAGCTTAGTGTGCATCCTAACACCCCACAAAATTTGGTCAAAGTCAAGCAACTATACGCAAGTTAGACTTATAAAATATTAGCCCTCTGAGATTTTGTTAGTGGACTTGCCCAAGGTCACTCAAGTGAAGCAACAGAGCCAGGAGAGAAATCCAGGCCTCCAGACTTCTAGCCCCGCCCAAGGGCTCCACTGTCCATGCAGACACTCTGATTCAAAAGCAGCAGCAAAACGCAAAACCACAATGGTCAGAGTCAAGAGCGAGCTCCCAGCATTCAGGCAATGATGCCCTCTCAGCCGGGGCTGATATGCAATGGCAGGCACTGGTCGCTATAACACGGAAATACGTCTACACTCCTCCAAGATCCAATAACTACAGGGTTGGTGCCTGGCACAAGAGCTGGCCTCCAGGACCCCACTCCAGCTCTAGCCCCAGAGTCTGTTCTGATGACCGTGCCCGTGTTGCACCAGTTGTAAATTATTTTGAGAATCACCCTTCACAAAACCACAAGTCATGATCAGAGCCATTCATCAGAGAACTAATTTGTGTAAGAGTTCTCTGTCTTCTGAATGTATGAACTTAATTAAAGCCAGGTTTAAGAAAAAAACAACTTGGACTACAGTGAACTTTCCTTTCCCATATGTGGCTGCCTAGTTGCAATATATGCGAGCTGGGGGGTCAAAACAATCTACATGCATCTTCCACAATCCAATACAATCATTTATTCACTCAACAGATTAGCAGGTACTGGGCTAGGCGCTAGGATTCAGACATGAATGCCAGTTCCTACCCAAGGTGACTGCCCATGGTGCACAGGAGCTCGAGTGAGGGGAAGCAGAAAGGTGGAGCCTACAGTGTCAACACAAGGAGTAAGCGCTTTGATGGATGGGGCTGCAAAATGCTGTGCATCAGAGAGAACAGGAGACGTCACCACTGAGCAGGGTCAGGGAAAGTGCCACAGAGAAGGTGACACTAGAGTAGCACCTTCAGGGATGTTCAGGAGTCACTGGGTAAACAAGGAGGAAAAAGGCATTCCAGGCAGATGGAACGGCATGTGCAAAGGCACAGAGAGATACAAACATAGCATTTTCAGGAACCTGCAACAAGTTAGCTGTTGTTAGAGATGACGGGGAACGAAAGAAAATGAGGATGGGAGATACTTGGGGACAGATCAGGAAGGGCCTGCTGTGCCATTTTTTTGTGTGCATTTGAACAGAAAAACTTTCTTAACACTTGAGATTACAGAGTTCTGGAGAGGTGAACTCTGGGAGAGCAAATATGAAGCTCATCTTTTAAGGAGCTGTGATTTCTCAGTTTCAAATGCAAACACAAATGCAGACCAAGAACCCCTCCTCCTACCTGCTGTAAGCTCCGCCACCAGTAAGCAGGCACTGGAGGATCTCGAGATCAAAGGAGTTATCGAACATGTATCAGAGGAGAATATGAATTCGCATCTGAACGTCCAATTTCAGGGAAGCTCACCTCAGAGAAGATGATTTTGCTGCCTGGTGACTGCCGAGAAGAGCACTTTTCCGTTACCAATTCTTCACTCATGAACTCAAGATCCTCCGCAGTCATTAAGTAACCCTTCTGCTGTGTCGCTTCCAAGTCTTTCTCATTGAATTTCTAAGGAAACCAAACAAATCACAAGGAAGTTTTCATCAAGACACTGATATTAAGAGATTGTCCCAAACTCTTTATGGGAGATATTTTCTTTTTTCTCCACAACACTCATGTGCTCTAAATAATTTCTAGCCTCCCAAAATATTAGGCAATTACAAAACTGTCACGCAGCTCCATTTGTGTTATTACACCAGCAGAAGAGCAGCACGCCGACACGGCTTAGGCAAGGATGGTGCCAGCCGTTACAAGCCTTCCATCTCACCACCGTGACGGTCTCCCGGAGGGTACGGAGGACAAAGCCCAGGCTCCGGCCCCATGGGACCGGGTTCCAATCCTGGGTCCCCTTTGGCCAAGGTGTGATTGCTAGATCTGTTTCCTATCCTATGGGGTTACTGTGGTGATTAGCGGGGTTCTGGATTGTAATCCAACAAAGTCTAGTGTCTCTTGAAAGACTACAAATTTAACAAAACTGGAACCGTCCATACCAGGAAGAAAAAGGCGAGACTGCAAATATTGCTCTTACCTCTGGTCATATAGGAAAGGCTCGGTCATGATGATGCACAATACTGTCCCCTCACTGACCCCTTCAGAAGATGTGACATCCAACAACACACAGGGCTGGTTTTTGGCCAAGTTCAAACATGGAATCTATTCCTAACTATTAAAAAACCTGATAACTCTTGAACTAGGATTCTGTCCACTCTCTGTCGGAATTGAAGGGCGAGAACCACATCTTATTCCTAAGCACCTACCAGAATTAATTCATCACGTCAAACTTTCACAGGAAATTACGTGAACACAAACAAGAAAGAAGCAGAGGCAATTCTTGGTAAAAATCCACTCAACTGTAACAGGAAGAACTAGGGATCAAATAACCAACATGGAATTTCTAGAATTGCCATAAACACTTGCACTTGAATTATACTTTTCATTTTTATTTTTTAAAAGTCCAATTATACACACATTGTTTAACCATCAAATAGTACTGTAAGGCTAACATGGAAAACTACAGGCCCGACCTCTCTCCTTCTCACCTCTGAGTCCCACTCCCAGAAAAAAACAACTTTCAACTCATTAGCTATTTCTTCTGCTATTTACTTCCATACTTCTATCTGTATTCCTACTCTTACATTTCTTGATTTCTCAAGGTTAGATTTTTCTTTTCTTCTTCTTCTCCCCAAAGCCCCCCAGTATATAGTTGTATGTTCTAGTTTTCGGTCCTTCTAGTTGTGGCATGTGGGACGCCACCTCAGCATGGCTTGATGAGCAGTGCCATGTCTGCGCGCAGGATCCAAACCACTGAAACCCTGGGCTGCCGAAGCAGAGCGCACTAACTTAACCACTCGGCCGCAGGCCGGCCCCATTAAGGTTAGATTTAATCTACTGGCTCCTATCAGAGAAGTTTAAGGATTTCTCTCTTACATCATCTGGGCCCCGACATTTTTCCTGACACTTACATCACAATTTTAGTTAAATGACTATTCTGCATTTACATTTTTATGGCCACCCAAATACTGTTCATGGCTCTAGTATTCCACGATTCCACTTCCTTTTATGTTCAATTCTTTGCTTTTCTTGGAATTAGTAACAACTGCTTTGTTCTATTTGTTTACTTAGTTCATAAAACTAAATTATGTACTTAATGTAAATTTCTCTCCAAACTCTCCAAAATAACTGGAAAATTCCTCGAGATGGAGTCAGACGCATGAGGTAAATGACGGGTTCCATTTCAGTTTGTTGGAGAAATCCCACGTTAACCCTCCCTCAACGGCCCGAATCTGGGCTCCTAGAGAGGTGGCCCGGCCTTAGCCTGGACTTAGCCTAGACTTCCCTGCACGTCCCAGACTACTCCCTACTTTGTGGATCCCAGCCCTCTCTCTCTTTTGGTTATTTCCCCATTTGTATGGAATCATCCTCCCAGCGTTTCCTGCAAAGAGTACACAGGAGGCAGATGATTTTAGACACCGAACGTCTGAAAACGCCTTTACCCGCCCTCACTCTTGCTGACACGGTGGCTGGGTACAGAATGCTGGAATGGAAACCACTTTCCTCAAAAATCGGAAAGCACTGCTCTCCTGTCTTCTGGCTTTAAATGTTGCTGAGAATTCTGATGTCATTTTGAGTCTGGGTCCTTTGTATGTGACCTATATTTTCCTCTCTCTGGAAGCCTCTCAGATCCTCTCTTTATCCCTGTGTTTTGAAATTTCACAACATGCCTTGGGGTATGGGTCTTTCTTCGTTCAGTTTGCTAGACACAGAGCAGGCTGTTGCAATGTAGCGATATCTGTTCTTCCATTCTGGAAAATTTTCTATTACTTTGAAATTTTCCTTCCCTCTGCTTTGCCTGCTCTATCTTTCTGGAACCCCTGTTAGTCATATATTGGAGGTCCTGAATCAAGCCTCTAATTTTCTTATCTTTTCCCTCCCATTTTCCCATCTTTTTGTTTGTTCATTTAATTCTATTGTCTGCAAGACGTACTCAATTTATCTTCCATCTTCTAACTCTTCTATTAAACTTTTTATATCTGTAATCATACTTTCAATTTCTAATAGGTCATTCTTCTTTTCCAAAATACTTTATCAGAGCCTGACCTTATTTCTTATCTAAAGATGGCGTGGTGGTGAGTTCTTTGAAAAGCTACCTAGTTTTCTTCTCATCTTCCCTGTTTCTAGTTCCTCTGTGTAGATCTATTCTGTCTGTCTTGGCCATTGTCTTTCTTCTTAGACATTTTTTCCCTGTTGGAGGAACTCAGGCCTTCCACCTCTTTTAAGGGTAAAGGTGCTCAGAAGCTCTGAGTGTGGAAAGGGCCTACCAACGGTGGCCTCACTCTGAGCTGAACAGGTGGGGACGTGGCTGTTTTGTGGGAGGACCCCAACTGTCAGCATCTGTCAGTCTTGTCTCCCCTCCGAGGACTCACAGCTGGGCATGCACCCTTCCACTCTCCCTCTTCGTTTTCATTCACGAGACCCACTCCTGCTTTCAGTTGCAGCTGGTGACCCCCAGGCCGGGGCTTCTCTGGTTTAAGGTCATTAGAGAGTAAACTCCCATCTCCTGCTAGTGAAGAGAACAAGGTCAACTGCCCAGCATTCCAGCCAAATCTCCTGTTTAAGAGACAACAGGTCCCTCCACTGCTGGACCTTTCTGGATTCTGTAGGATAAATCAGCTTGCTTCCTGTTGGCTTTTCGTCCCAAAGGCAAGTAGCAGAGTGGAGAAAGCGGATCCTACATAGTTACCACGTGCCCATCCACTTACCATCCAAACAGCACCCTGCTGTGGCACCACCTCCGTCCTCCTAGTCCTGTGGGTTTGGGTTTACACCTTCTCACCCCTTCACCCTCATCTTAACAAGGCTTCAGGAGGAAGCAGAGTTAAACACCCTCATGTTGAATCCATCATGGTTACTGTAAGTCTGAGCTGAATCCAAAACCCACTACACGATCAGACTAGAAGGCTATTCCGAGACGAAAGGGAACAGTTAGAGGAAAAGCAGAGAGGAGTGAAAGGGCATGGCATGAACAAGGAGCAGCAGGTATCCTAGCAAAGTTCCTCAGTGAGGCCGGCTGGGCCCTGAGCAAAACAGGCCTCGGCCTGAACCATCTCTGCCGTTTACTGGTCACATGACCCAAAGTAAGTTCCTTCCCTTCTATGAGCTTCTGTTTCTCCAGACTTCCCTTCCTGGTGGCTGAGGTCCAAATGACATAAAGAATGAAGACTATAAGCATTTTTGCCAGCCTTATTGTTAAATAAACGTTCCTGCAAAAGAGTTAAAAAAAAAAAAACCTACGCCAAGTCAAAAGATTTAAATACAGAAGACAAAAGAGTGACGGGACCTGAAACAAGTCCGTGCGGCCGGCACTTTCTGCAGCCCGCCTCATCGCCGGGTCCCGACGGGGCAAGTTGCGACTACTTGCACTCAGAAGACTCTCGTCACGATTCTCCAGTGCTTTCTCCCTCTCATTCACTTCATTGCGTAATTTCTCCACCTCATTTCTAAGGTCCTGCCAGAAGAAAGAGGATAAATGGAACTTACTTGACAAAAATTTCAAGGGGACAACCCCTCACCTGTTTACCTTACTGCTGTAAGAGAACAACCTAATAGATGCATTTACCAAATGTGTACATCCTTCTCATTTAAAGTCTCATGAAACCCTACTTCAAGAATATTCTAAAATTTGGGGAAAGCTTTCTGCACGGATGTTTATCACAATATTATTTACAATACTGAAAAACCAGAAAGAAACTAAATATCCAACAAGAGAGAATTAATTATAAAAAGAGTATAGTATAAAAAAACACAATTATGAGTAAAAAGAAACAAGGACACTACGAAATATGATGCTGATTGTTTTCTAAATGATTATACAAAATATTGTTAAAGCTTTGAGGGAACACATCAAAACAGTAACCTAACATATAACCTAGCGTACCTAAGGAGAGGGATTATGGGTGATTTTCAACTATTTTTTTATTTTTCTGAGTTTCTAAAAATCTCTAAATAAGTTTGTATGACTTTCACAATCAGAAAAAAATGACATTATATTAAATAATGATATTTGCAATAACATGGAAAATGCTCATGTTATGATGTTAACGTAAAAAACAGAAAACAAAGAGTAAATGGTGTGATTATAACTACCTCAAAATAGATACTATTTGTAATATTGAAGCACGACTCATAATAGCAAAAGGCTAGAAACCCAAACGTCCCCCAAGAGAGGAAGAAATTATGGTACACTCTCACAATGGAGCACTCTGAAGCTTTAAAGGAAAAGGAATGAGGACTCCACAAACATATTGCCATAAAGTAGTAATCTTCAGAATATACAGTCAGCCCCTCCGTGTCCCTGGGTTTCTCATGCATGGATCCAACCAACCGTGGATCCACATTTTGCAGATGCGGAGGGCCAACTGTGTTCACTGTACCAGCCATTTAACATGTATAAGGGACTTGAGCATCAGTGGATTCTAGTATCCACAGGGAGTCCTGGAACCAATCCCCCACGGATACCAAGGGACAACTGCATTGCTCAGGTGCGGGGACGGAGGTGGGGGGTGGGGGTGCCCAGGAGAAAAAGAGTATGTATAGCATACTGTCATTTATTTAACCATAAAATAAACGAAATGGTTGCCTATAAGGAAAAAGAACAGTGTAGAAGGAGAGAACAGAACTAATTTTACAGATATGATGTTGAAGCCATTTAAATGTTTAGATAATTATTTTAAAAATAAAATAATATCTCATAAATTGAAAGCAGACACACAAAAAAAATGAATCTGTATATTGAGTTGACTGGTTAACCAGAGAGGAATTATTTCAATAATTTAAAAGCAGAGTAATTTGTACATCCCAGTGGGATCTTTCTACAAGGACAAAGTGACTGATGCACAAAATCTTAAACTGTTTTTAGTAATCATGGTCTAAGAAATAGTATTTGGATTGTTATTCTAAACCGTGTGTGTATACGTATATTTATTAAATAATTATTAATATCATAAGAACCAAGACTTTAAGCCTAAGAGAAAACAAATATAAAAGAAGTTAAAATACGTAATTCTAAATGTGAATTGGAAGTATCAATCTGAACTGACATTTTCTGTTATTTCCTTCCTTTTACTGAAAAAGCCTAGAATCAACGTCCTCCCTAGAGTCCAGACTGTAGTCTCTAAATACCATTTTCTAGCCAAAACATCCAGGGTTCTTTAGAGCAGTGTTTCTCAAAGTGTAGTCCCCAGAACAGCATCATCAGCATCACCTAGGAACTGCAAAAGCACATGACTGGGCCCCACCCCAGACCTATTAAATCAGAAACTCAGAAGGCAGGTAGGGCCATCAATCTGTGTGTTAACAAGCCCTCCAGGTGAATCTGATGCACACTGCAGTTTGCCTTACAGGAATGGACGATTCCAGACCTGGGGAAGGAATGTACATTATGAGCCCAGACAACTTGTGTCAGAAAGGAAGGAAGCTTTCTGTGCATGTCCAAAGAACTCAGGAATCGACTTGAAGAAGCTTTTCCACTATCCAAAGACAGGACAGTTAGAACATCAAGGACAATAACGAATCAAAATACATAAAAAATGTTAAAAATCTGAGTTCATAATGATTTTTTTTAAAAAACCTTTGGCCATTGTGATAGGCAGAATAATGTCCCCCAGAGATGTTCACATCCTAGTCCCCAGAATCGGTGAATGTGCTAAACCACATGGCAAAGGGGAACAGAGGTTGCCGATGGAATGTAAGGTGCCAATCCGCTGACTTCAAAATACAGAGATTAACCAGGTAGGTCCAATATAATCACAAAGATCCTTAAAAGTGGAAGAGGGAAGCACAAAAAGGACTCCACGAGCTATTGCTTGCTTTGCAGATGGGAGGGGGCCACAGGTCTAGAAACGCAGGTAGCCTCTAGAAGCTGGAAAAGGCAAGGAAATGGATTTTCCCCTAAAGCCTTTAGAAGGAATGCAGCCCTGCTGACACCTAGATTTTGGCCCAGTAGGATCCATTTCAGACTCCTGACTTCCAAAACTATAAAATAAATTTGTGTTGTTAAGCCACCAAGTTCATGGTAACTTTTACAGCAGCAACAGGAAACTAATAGAGTCACCTTTGGGGAATTCTAGTAAATTCTTATTTTGTCTTTCCTGTATGAACTCCACCCCAGGGTAACTAAATAGATGATGAAAAATAAGAATTGTTTTATAGAGGTATTCAGCTATATATGAAGAAGAAGGGGCTGGCCAGGTGGCGTAGCAGTTAAGTTCACACACGCTGCTTTAGCGGCCCAGGGTTTGCTAGTTCAGATCCTGGGCACAGACCTACACACTGCTCATCAAGCCATGCTGAGGCAGCGTCCCACCCAGAAGAACTAGCAGGACATACAACTAGAATATACAACTGTGCACTGGGGCTTCAGGGAGGGAAGAAAAACGCGAAGATTGGCAACAGATGTTAGTTCAGGGCCAATCATCCTCACCAAACAGTCATACCTTAAAAAAAAAAATTAAAAAAAAAAAAGAAGAGGGAATGATGAGATTAAACCATCCCATTTTCAACGGCTAGTAATATCACAAAAACAGGGGCTATCAAATATTATGGACCTCCTATGGGAAGTACAAATGACCACCTACAATGTAATCTTGCCAAAAAATTAAACCTGAATTTGACCATGTATCTTATCTAACTACCAATTTATTACAAATAGAGTCGGCAGTCAGCAGAGAACAAGTTAAATGACATTACAGAAATATAATCTGTAAGATTCAGAACGTGAAAAACTGTAAAGGACAAAGGACCCAACTTTTTCAACAAATAAATTACAAGGTAAAAAAGGGAGGGAGAACCTGTAGACTAAATAATAATTAGGAAAGTTAGGGAATGTTGGTGTGAACTCATGAATTCATAGTGAGTCCAGAGACTTCATTCTAGTCTTCCCTAACTTTCTTAATATGTATACTGTATACACATACACTCTCTCACACACAGAGCTGGACACAGAAATAAATAGAGATGTGGGTATGCATGTGTCAGTATGGATACATATATTTCCAAGCTCTGTCCACTGACATGGCCTAGAAGTGATGACACCCCAGGAACAATGAGGACACCTGTCATTTGGATCTTGGTTTCTAAATACCATTCTCCAATAAAAGAAATCAAGGATCCTCAGAGAAATGGTTGATTCCAGGGCTGGGGTGGCGAAAATACAAGATGCATCCAGGACAACTTTGATCCTAGCAAGTAAGGAAGTGCTCAAAAAATGATGGGGCATGTTGAAAAGGCACAGGAATCAATCTGAAGGAGCTCCCAATGGCCAAATCTGGGACAGTCTGAGCAATAAAATAAATCACGATAGTAATGGCTTACAACCTATAGACTAAAACAAATATCCATGACTCCATACGGATATAAACAAATAACTAAATATACATGCAGGAGAAGCGACAGCTCTTCTTTACAGTAGAATTACAACTAATAAGTATAGAAGGAATCATGGCAATAGAAAAATCACCATTAGGCAAACACAACAGAAATACCTGTTACAGTTAAGAATCATCAGTGGATACTAAGATCCCTGAAAATATAATGAAAAACAAGATATTTACATAGTCTCAAAGTATCTCCCCACAAAATACTTAACCACAAATGGAAAAAATTGTAACTTTACTGTAGAAAAACCCAGGAGACTCCTCCCACCTTAACCAAGTGACCAACACTAACCTCACCAGTAATAAGACAGTTTGACGTTACACACATCCAGATACGACACACTGAGAAGAGCACATCACGTCTGTGCTATTCTTGCCAAAAATATTCAACTTCAATCTAATCATGAGAGAAACATCAGACAAGCCCAAACTGAGGGACATTTACAAAATAACTGAGCAGTATTCTTCAAAGGAGTCAAGGTCATGAAGGACAAAGCCTGAGCAAGTGCCCTGATTAGACGAGACTAAAGAAACATGAGAGTCAAAGGCAATGTGGATGCTGGATTGGATCCTGGACCAGAAAGGGGGCATCAACGGGAAAACTGGCAAAATTCAAATACAGTCTGTAGATAATAGTATTATCAGTGTTAATTTCCTGGCTCTGACAAGTGTACTACGGTTTGTAAGATGATAACAACAGAGGAAGCTGGGTAAAGGCTGTATGGGAAATCTCTGCATTATTTTTGCATCTTTCCTCCATGTATAAAATTATTTCAGAATAAAAAGTTTTTAAAAAGAGACATATCAATGCCTGCAATGTGTGTACCTTGTCTGGATCATGGTTTGAACAAACCTTAAAAAACTCTTCAAATGAGACAATCAAGGAAATCTCAACATTAATTGGCTATTTGGTAATATTAAGAGATTATTAATCTTTTAGATTTTTTTTTTTAAAGATTTTTTTTTTCCTTTTTCTCCCCAAAGCCCCCCAGTACATAGTTGTGTAGTCTTCGTTGTGGGTCCTTCTAGTTGTGACATGTGGGACGCTGCCTCAGCGTGGTTTGATGAGCAGTGCCATGTCCGCGCCCAGGATTCGAACCAATGAAACACTGGGCCGCCTGCAGCAGAGCGCGCGAACTTAACCACTCGGCCACGGGGCCAGCCCCCGAGATTATTAATCTTTTTAAAGTGAAAATGGTATTTTCTTTAAAAACACATGGAAAAAGTGATGAAATAATATGTCTGGGAGTTGCTCAAAATACTTCAGTGTTGAAAGAGAGGGAGCCGGGGGGAGGATACAGAGGAAGCAAGGCTGGCTCTGAGTTTGATTGCTGAAGCTGAGTGACAAGTACATGGAGGTTCATTGTACTATTGTCTCTCCTTTTGTGTGAATTTGAAGTTTTCCATCATAAGCAGTTAAAAAAAAAGCACTGATTAAAAATCTGAAAGAAATGCTCAAACATGCGACCATGATTTTTTTTACTATGTTTTTTTCCTCAATTTAAAATATTTTATACTAAGTACAGACTATATTCATAAGGGGGGGTAAATATTTACAAAGTAACATTTTTTAAAAGAAACAAAGAAACTACTTTAAAAATTAAATGTTAATTTTTTCCTTGAGCAAACAGATGATGATAAGATTGCCCTAAACCTTTAATCCAAAACAGCTGGCCCAAGAACATATCATGAATTGTAAATGTCAGTAAATAGACATTCAATTCTAGAGGAAACAAGATTTTTTTTATTATACAAATAATACTAAAGCAACATTAACAGAATTCTAAAGTTAAAGAAAGAAAATATTCTCCCACAATATAGTCATGCCAACAAATCACACCATTTTCAAGTTGTAGACGTTCCTTCCAGTCTTTGTCCATCTGCAGGCATAATTTTCATACAATTTTAACTTTAGATTTTTTCCCATTTTACTTTATTCCATTACCCATGACCTACAAAGAGAATACACCAATAAAATAATGACACAAAAAGAACAATTAAAAATCAAAAAGTTTAAGAGTATAAAGTCAAGAAAATAGTTGTAAAAAGAAAAAAGTACAGCGATGAGAAAGGCCTACAGAGCTGCTCTGCGTGAGCTTACCCTGGGCTTCCCCAGCCTCCTAGTCCAAGGGAAAAGCAAGATGCGGTCAGTAGGCGATGCTCAGTGGAGGAGACCACAGAACCTTTCTATTTACCCATTTTAATGAGTATACCATAACTCACCTGCTTCCCCTACTCTCTCCAACCATTAGCTCTTACAGATACTACAGCAAAGAAGAGCTCTGTGCATAAAACAGGATTTTTTCTAACTTCTGACTTGTTTTCTTAGGCTAAATCCCCAAGGGTGAAACTACTAGGCCAAGGGGTCAATAGGCATGTTTTGAGGATTCTTTCTACAAACTGACAAACTTTCTTTCAAAAAGACAGTGGCTAAAATGCCACTACCAAAGTCTAAGCTTTTTGTTTCACCATATCCTCACCAGCACTGATACTGTGTTAAATATTTGTTAATTTAATTGGTAAGAAATGGTTCTTCACAAGAGTTTCAATTTGCATTTCTTTGACGGCTCATGTTTCCATATATTTGACTACTGTTTGGATTGCCCCTTGTGCAAATTGCCTTTGACCATTCACGAAAATATTTTCAAGGACGGTCCTAATGAAAAGCTGATATCTCAAGGATCACCACAGGGTGCACACACAAACTCATCGTCCCTGACATGAGAAAAGCCACCAGGAAAAGTCCATCTGTCTTAGTAACGTGATTAGAGAAGAGATAGATCACGAGGATTCACCCTTCACACCTTTCATTATCTTCTTGCCTTCCTGATTGTGTTTTGCAAGCTGTTACTAATCGGGAGCACATGCACCATTGCAGAGGCACTAATCAGGAGCACACGCACCAGTGCAGAGGCACTAATCAGGAGCACACGCACCAGTGCAGAGGCACTAATCAGGAGCACAAGCACCAGTGCAGAGGAGCAGGAGCTCCCACATCTGGTTCTAGTGGTAATAAAAGCTACTGTGTGTCAAAAGTTTTCTGTTCCAGGCACTGTGCTGGGCACTTTCACGTTAACCACGTGAGTTTCACAACCCACGATGGCTCAAGGCCACCTGGACCCCCACTACCTCACTGACCTCTTCTACCCCTGCTCTCCCCTCACCCTGTTCTGCTCTGGCAACCCTGGCTTTCTTGTCTTCCTTCACACCATGTATACTCCCAGCTCAAGACCTTTATGCTTGTTGCTGTCTACTTGGAAAGTTCCTCAAGGCGCTCCCTCACTTCCACCAAGTCTGTGCTCAAATGTCACCTTCTCAGTCCAGTCTGCCCTGACCATCCCACCTAAAATCACCACCACTAGGCCCCCACAACCTCACTCTCCATGTTCCTTCCCCTCACCATTCTTCCTCATAGCATCTTCTGATACAGTGTCTAATTGATGTGTGTATTTTGCTTATAGTCTCCCCCATCAGAAGGTCAAGTCCCATAAGGGCAGGGATTGCTGTGTATTTTGTTTACCGCTGCATCTCCAGCACCTAGCATGGTACCTGGCACACAGTAGGCACTCGTGGCAAAATAAAGAGAGCCATAAATTCTTTGACCTTCTCACCACCAAGGGGTGTGGAGTCTGTGTCCCCTCCTATTCAATCTGGGCAGTACAATGACTACTGTGATGAACAAAATGTAGCAGAAGTGACACCGTGCCAGTTTCTGAGCCCAGGCTTTAGGAAACTTGCACCTTCCAACTCTTATCTCTTGGAACACTCTCTCTGGGAGCCCTGAGTCACCATCTAAGAAATGCGGATACTCTAACGCTGCCATGCGGGAGAGGCCACACACAGGTGCTCCAGTAGACATATCCCAGCTGTGCTTAGCTTTCCAGACACCCCCAAAACGGCACCAGACGTGAGTGAACAGTCACAGACCCTCCAGACCAGCCCATCCACCAGCTGAATGACATGAGTGCCCTGGACCAAGTAGAGCAGAAAACCACCCAGCTGAGCCCTGCCCAAATCCTTGACCCACAGAAATCATGAGATATAAAAAAATGAGTATTGTTTTAAGACGCCAAGTTTTGAGGTAATTTGTTATGTAGCAATGGATAACCAGAACGGCACTCAATAAATATCTGTTGGATGGATGGATGAACAGATGGATGGATGAGGTGGATGGAACTGCTCCCATTTTATGAATGAGGAAACAGGCTCACACAAGTAAAGTACTCTGCCCAAGATCAGTCAGTAAGGGACGGCACCTGCCGAATTCCAGGTCTCTCTGATCCCAAGCCTCTCAGTTCACTTCCACACTATGACAAGGGTTTGGATTTCTTTTGTAATGATCCCAATCTACTTAATGGTCATATGACACTTGCTTTTAGAAACCCCGCCCTGAAAATTGGTGAGAATACAGACCACAAAATCTTGTGTTAAGCCATTTGGTATATCTTTAAATTCACAATAAATTTGCCTACCATCCTAGAACAATCATGCCTACTTTTTAATTTTAAAATGTTTATGTCTTATGCTAAGTAAAGAGTGTCCACTGTTCATGTCCACAATAATTATAGGTCCACTTACATCATTTCCCAGATTCAGTTCCTTCCTTTATACAAACATCTATCAAACCCATATTTTGATGTCTGGTTCAAGTTCTAGCGGGTATGTCTGTATTCAACAATAATTTATTCCATTTGCTTATAACATTTTCTTTCATTCAGCTACCTAGGTTAAAACTTACTACACGTTTTAAGTGATAAAGGCTACTGATGGTGTGCCACATTGCTTCCACATGTCCCCCAACCTAACAGAGTTGACAACATGAAATGACCTATTCCAGGACCCCACAAAGGACAAGTAGTTTCACCATTCCTCAAGATTAGGGATTCTTAACCTGAGGACCACTGAATGGGCCCCTGGGAGCCTGTGCAAATTTGTGCATGTGTATATTTTGGGGGGTAGAGGGCCCTCGGCATAAATCAGAGTCTCAAAGAAAGTCAGGAAGCAAAGAGTATAAACCATTTCTCTTATTATAAGCATTAGTAATAGAAACTACTATTTAGGGAGCAAGAGCTCTGAACCAAACATGGCATTTTTACATAAAACATCTCTAACCCTAATGACTGCCTACATGGCAAGTATTATTAGTCTTGTGTTTAGAGAAAGGAAACTAAGGCTCACAGAGGTTGAGAGATTTTCGCAAAGCTTTATAACAGTCAGTTCTAGTGCTGCAATTCAAACCCGAGTGAGTTTGACCCCAAATTCCATGTTCTTTCCACCCAACTCTACTATTGTTAAGACCCAAAAAAGTACAAAACTACTCTGTGACGCAGGCTTCCACCGGTCAATAAATCCAATACCCCTAGCTAATGTCACAGTTTCTCAAGGCCTCAGGACCAATGGAATATCCAGCCAGAAACTGCGCCCTCGTGCTAACGAATGGGGCGGACCAAGGATCTCAGACCTCATCTGAAGAGCAGTCAGCGAAGGCTTGGAGTACAAGGACCATGGCAGGGAGGGGGGAAATGTGGCAGAGGTGGCCTTGAGGAGGAGCAGCTGCCATGGCAACACAAACACAGCCGACAGGCTCATGTGCTTGGCCCCAGCGGAGTTATAATGGACGTTTAGGGGAGGCATGGAGACGGCATGTCTCACCTCAGCAAAACAATCGGAACTGAAAATTGACAATCTGGGGTGGCTTCCCCAAACCTCCTTCAATATTCCTGGGCTGGGAAGGCCGGCAGACCAGCGTTGAATCCTGGCTTTACTGCTAACTAGCTGTGTGGCCACAGACAGATAACTTACATCTTTATGAGTGTTTCCTTTCCAGTAAATGGGGATAATATTACGGACTCTTAGGGTCGTTGGAGGGTTAAAAGAGAGAATGCAGGATGGACACCCAGCACAGAAGCAGGTACACAGGAAATATTCCATCACCTTCCCCTCTCCCCACGCATATCCTCCAGGCTGACCTCTACTCCCAGGTTTCCTGGTGTGGCTACAGCACCACCCTCCAGCCAGCCACAAGGTTCAGCTCTTCCCCCTCCCTCTCACCCACACTTGCCATCCAACAGGTAACCCAGGCCTGAAGGTACAGCACCTCCTCCACACTGAGGGCGAGGGATGAAGAGTGAGGATTTGGTGCTTTTGCATGGACACACGTGCCCAAACCCTGCCCTGCCAACCACCCCTACCACTCTCAGAGTTCCTGAAGGAGCTGAACATAAGAAATGGTCGCAGACTGGGAATCAAAGGACGAGTCTGGGAAAATCTCATACCCAAACTGGGGCTTTCTGATACAACTGAAGGTCATTTTCGTTTTTTAAAGGGGGAAGGTATATGCTGCTCAAGGGAGCTGTCTGCCCAACAAAGGCCAGGCCTGGCTAGGTCTGCAGCAAGAAGCAAAAGAATGTGGAACTTGGGTTCCTGCCTTAAGGTGCAGTCACTCATCCATTAGCAAGGACCACCTGAGGAATATCCTGAACTCTGATTAACCACCTGAGGGGGTGGTTAGAAGGGGGAAGGGCAGAAGCTGAAGCTCTGGGAGAGAAAGTGTTCCTCCCGCCCGCACACTCAGCCCCCTGCTCTCCCCCATCCCCTGCCACCGCCTGCCTTCCTCAGAACTCAGCTCCCATCTGGCCAACCGAGACAGCTTCCCAACCGGTCTGCTGGACTCACCTACCAAATCACACGCACACCCTCGATCAACACACCTCTGCCCGGAAGCCTGAAGTGACTCCAAGTTAACTGCAGAATGAAGACACCTCAACAAGCAGTCAATCCCGGCTCCCACCAGGGGGCTCCAGCCTACCTTTTGGCCTTTTCTCACCCAAACACTTCATCAACACACTCCCCAGGCTCTCCACCTATATCCACCCGGTCCCCTCCATCTGGAAAAAAAGAACAAAATTCCCCCCAGTTCTGCCTGGAGACAGCATGCTTGTCTTGTAAGGCCCAACCCATGTCACCTCTTCCACCAAGCCCTCCCTGATTGCTCTGAGCCTCAGCAATCGTCCTCCCAAACGACTACCCACCCTTTTTCCTCTGCAAACCTCTATAGTATTCTGAAGAGTGGGCCCTGTACACCCACCACCTCATTCATTTCTCACAACAACCCTACGAAGCAGATGCTCTGATCAATCGGGAAACTGAAGTTCAAAATGTTCAAGCAACTTAACCGAAGCAAAAGGAGGTGAAATCAGGGTTTAAAACCAGGTCTATTTGTGTTCTTTTTACTAAACTAGTGGTTTTTCACCCTGAGCTCAAGAAGCCGTAGGATCAGCAATGCTCAAGCGGGGCTGGCTATCCATACCATCTAACTGCATGCTCCTGGGCCGTCCTCCAGAAATCGTCCCAGTCGACTTGAGGAAAAGAATGGGAATTTGTATTTGATTTTAATGCAAGAAGCCACCATCCTAAAGAACTTGCAAAGCTCCCTTGGGTGCATCTGTCTTATCTGCTTCTGAACAAAGGGACTAGGGGAAAAGGTTCGAAACTCCCTCTCCCACACCAGACCACCAGCAGGCGTTACAGCGCACGCTGCCACGGCAAGCTCTGTAGGATGACATCACCTGAGGCCTCAATTTCTACCCTAATGGGCAATTTTCCTTTAAGATTTGCAGGTGCGCTCCGGACCAACACTGAGCTGAGCACGCCTTTGCATATCAGGGCTCTCTTAGAGCAGACTGATTTTTAAAAAGTGGATTATTTGAAAAATAAAATATCCCCATAATCTTACAATCACATTAGAAATGAAAAGCCAGGTCCTCATACCTCCTTCTCCAGTCAGCTGGTTGGTTTTATCTCTGGCCAGATGGAGAATGAGAAGGTTCTCATCTATCAAATTTCAACCTTATCAGCTTTCACTGGGAGAAAGCTTGTCAAGTGCTCGGTGGTTACTTTTAAATATACAAAGGAAACTTCTCCAAAATCTTAATGAGGTATAGGAACTAAGTGATGTAAGAATTTCCAGAATTAGTTTGAGGTAGTGGTTCCAGACACATTCTGTGGAGCCTCACTGCTCCTGGGGGGTGTGGTGGGGACAGAGCAGGCTGCCAGGCGCCCTGCCTCACTGCACCCTGAGCAGTGCCATTTTTATATGTTTTCGCTCCAGAAGAATTCATTTGAACAAAGAATTCATATGCTTAAAAAAAAATAAATGGAAACCACTGGAGTGAGACAGCCCCTGCCACTGAGAACTAACGTGTGTGGTACTGCAGAAGTTCTGAGCACAGACCTCAACGGAGCTTTTACCAGAAAGTTGGGGAAGAATGGACAAAGAAGTTGAAGCTCCAACTGGGCAGGGGTCAAGGGCCAGCTGGGCCACTTAACAGCTGTGGGACACCAGGCAAGGAAATGCACCTCTCTAAACCCCACCTGAACAAAGCAACGGAGCAAACCTGCCCTCTCTCTCCTCCAGCCCCTCACTGTTTCCCCCTGAGCCAGACTCATTCACGCCCCCAAGCCTTTGCACAGTCTTCCCTCTACCATGAGTGCATTTCCACCACCCGTCCCAGGGGCAAAGAGCTACTTATCCTTCAAATCTCAGCTCAAATCCACCTCCTCTGTGAAGCCTTCCTTCCCTCGCCCCCTCTTAGCACAGTTGCATTCTCTGGCTCCCAAAGCATTTGGTCCATCCCTCTATCAGCACTTATCATGCTACCTTTTAATGAGCTCTTTGTCTGCGTTTCCATTCTATTTCTCTACTAGATTCCTTCAGAGACTCTGTCTGATTTGATCCAGTCCTGTACTCCCAGTGCCCAGGACAGAGCCTGGCACTGAAATTAAAAAGTAAGAACCAGAGATAAGGGAGAGCCTTTCTGTCTGTGCCCGAGAGAGACCACAGCAATTCTAGACGAAAACTGGTGGGAAGAGCCTTTTAAAGCAACTTCCCCAGCGGCCCCACACATGCGCCGCTGAGATGCTCCAGAGTCTCACTCTAAAAGGGCTCTGACTCCCTTCCTGGACGGATCAATCAGCTGGAAAGGAACAGACAAGCACTTTCTTCAGAGGAGAGGTGAGTGTTGATCAAGGAAGAAATTTACAGCTCTGTTGACTTGACTGGTAAAAGGGCAGACCACATTTATTAGTCAACAGTGTCCATTAGATTCTAGCCGGCAGTGGTTTATCATTCAAAGTCCTGAGCCAGCACCTGCCACACAATTAAAAGCAGAGAAAGAGGAAAGAAAAGAAGGAATCTCATCAACGGAGCATCTACCTCCATGTGCCAGGAACCATAGTAGGCATTTTCTCATGCATTAAATTTCATTACTCATTTACTCAATCCTGAAATAGATATAATCAACCCCATTTTAGCGGAGAAAACATGAGAGAGGTTAAGTAACTGACTTAGAGGCTTAGAGTTAAGCACCTGCTGAAGCTGGGATCCCAACCCAAGCCCAGCACTGTTCTCCACTATTCCAAAGATACTGACTGGAATTATAAAGTTTCTATCTTCCAAGGCGGCAGCATCATCACCATCATCAAAACAGCTACTATTTATTGATCACTTACGATGTGCCAGGTATTATGCTAAGAGCTCTACCCTATCTCATACAATCCTTACCACTAATCTCCCTTTTTCTGACAGGAAATGGACACCACAGTTTGGAGAGGCAAAGTTACTGGCTCACAGTCCAACAGCTAGCAAGTCACGGAGCCAGAATTCAAATCCAGTTTGACTGCAAAGTCACTGCATTCAGCCTCTCTTACGAAAAACTGGAATTTGCCCAAGACAGAACCTCTTCCAACACAGGTCATTTAAATCGCATATTGTTCTACAAAGGATACCAACTCAAAATCTTTACACCCGATTCAAACAAAACAGAAGGCAAGGGGAGCTCTGACCCTTGGTAAAAATCACACTACCTCAGGTCTGCGGTCTCAGCCCTGACCACCCAGCCATAGACACTGTCTCCAAATGCCATGCTTTGATTCTAGTTCACCAAGAGATGTTCTGAACGCTGTCACTGCCTCATTTGGAGTCATCTATCAACAAGCACATGTGAGAACTGGGGGGTTCAAGCCGAACTACCCTGAAATTAAACCTGCTCCTGTCAAAGCACACAGGATTAGCCTGGTGGGTGATGGGTACAACTTTAATTAGATTTCTGGGCTTTACCAGCAAATGCAACCCCACAGAGAGAGCGCCCACATCCTGAAGCACACTTAGCAGAGTAGCGGATGACAGGGCTCGTAACAGAAGAGCATTATGAGACGGTCTGGGAAACACGGCTAACCCAATGTCTAACATACGTTGCCTATAACGGAGAAGAAAAAGACTATGACTTGCTCCTCTCCCCCATCTACTCCAAGTAGCATACAGAATGCCTGAACCAGAGCGAGCCAATCTAAAATATCCACCTCTATCCCCTTTTACCACACGCACACACACTAAAAGGAGAGTCTCTGGTGCCAAATAACGTATCACAGTCAGAGATGTGAGGGCAAGGCTGGGGGACTCTAGGCAGCACTCCTGTTACAGACCACAGAAGCGAGGACACTTTATACATCACTTAGGACATCGACTTGGGAATACTGGTTTCTTCTGTTGGCTTTTTGCAAAGGCCTCCTGGATTTCCTGGAAGGGATAGACGTCCCTCTGGTGGCAAGGACATGTAATACAATAAAGGGATCTATCTGTGAGACCCTCACTTTTTGACCTTTCTTATTGTAAACAAGCCTTCCAAAGTAAAAACCAAAGCTGGTATTCACCAGAGCCTCCCAACGGCGCCTGCGCCATCGCAAGCACTTAAGAGATGTCCCTCGAATCACCAAATGAAGAAACTGCAAATTACAACCCGTGCTGAGTGCACTGGCGCCAGATCGCTGCAATCACAGGCAATTCAAACAAACAAACATGACGAACTGCCTCTCGGGCCAAACTTCTCCACGTTCATGCACAATCAGACACGGCGAACTCATGCGTCTCTGATTCAAGCTGCGTTTTCAGATGGGCACTGTCTCCCTCCAAAGTGCTTACGAGCAGGCACAATGAGACTGCAATAAACGTTTCTGGCATGAGCAAAGGATGGTTTGATCACATCCAAAGGCTTACCATCAGAAAGAATCCAGCGAACGCTACAAAAACCCCTTGATAGAGGACCCCTACAAAGGCTTTGAGTCAGGGCTCATCTATAAACAGGGATGCAGTATTTCCCACCGATTTGGCAGTTCTTGTCCAAGAAACAAGAATAATAGGAAACAGCTAGACACAGTCACAGGGACTGAAAACCTTAATACTTACAAGCTGGCTGACTTGGATGACATTGATCTGGCCCCGTGCAAGATTGCTTTCACTGAATAGGGCATTGTTGAAGAGTCTGTATACTGCTCAGAGAACTCTTTCTAAAACTCACCAGAGGCAATACTTCCCTCAGGCCAGAGTGCCAGCAAAAGCTGTCCTTTTATCTTAACGTGTTCATCTTACAGACACTGGAGACCTTGTGACTGAATTTCCCTTTTTACTTTTGCTGCTAGGAGCTACGGGCTGCATCTTAAGTCCCTCTCGAGTGCTGTGCAGGGTATCACAGTGTGCGTTTCTACTTTACTCCCTCTGGTTCCATCGTACGAGTCAAACCCTTATTTTCCCCTAATGCCCTTATCTTTATTTTTAATCTCATTGAATTTTATGAATTTCTATAAACCTCTGGAAATGTTTCTGAAACACTGAAAGGAATAAATTACAATTTTTAAAGTTTCAAATAACCAGAATATGTCAAGTTTGGTAATCTTGTTTTGTTTCCCCAAAAACACCATACTCATACCCCTTCACCCTCTGTATAAACCCTTCTCTTCCTTGCCTATCTATTAACCTTTAGCTCAAACTTCAGAACCAGTTCAAAAGTTACTTTCCCCAGGAGCCTTCTCTGATCCCGCAAGCCCCTTTCTTCCTCTGGGCTCCCGTGGTCCTCTATTCATATCTCTACTGTGGAACTGTCCCCATGCCTAGCGCAGGGACTGCACAAAGTGCTCAACATTGCTGACTGCATGAATGGATTCCTTTCCCCTGCCAGGGCAGAAACAGAGCCGCTAAAAGGTCTAGTTTTTTGTTTGTCTGTTTCAATCCAAAAGCAACAGCAGTAGCAGCTGGTGAGTGGGAGGCTCTAGATAATTAAAGAGGCTGGTTAACAGAACAAGCTGATAGACATTCAAGGCCAGGGGGCTTTGCTCTACCTCTGCATTCACCCTAGCACCATAAGGCTAAAACACCTCCCACTGTGTTTCCCCAGATTCTGAACAAGCCAGTGCCTCAAGATCTGGTTTGAAACATTCATATGAGATGGACGCAGCCAGATTCTTAGAATATGACCAGAAGTTAAGCAGAGATACCATTGTGTGCAACACATGTGCAAAAAGAAAGACACCATGGCCAAATCATCGTGTTAGAAACATCCATGCGAGCAGATGTAGAAGAGTAGCCCTGATGAGCTGGTAGGAAGCTGAGTCACAGGCATGCTCACCTGAAGCAAGCCTTTAGAGTGCACAGCTGTCTGGGTCTGCCCAGTGCCATGAAACCAAACAGTGCTGTCTCTGGCTAACTGCTCATCTGCCTAAAACGTGGCTCTAGCGGAGGCTGCCAATAATGGGACTCACACACACACTTCTGATAAAGAAGAACGGGCATGTGACCCAAGTCGGGCCTCTCAGCACCTCAGCCCCCTGGCCACCCTGACAGGGAGACAGCAAGGACAGGGAGTGTGAGAGTCCTCCTACCTCTTCTGTAATAAACTGGGGAGATGTGATCCCAGCAGGGCTGCCAATGATGGGCCCAACCACTTGGAACTGGAGTAAGCGGATGCAAGAAAAAGCAGCCAGCTCTCAGAGAGACAGAGATTCGGTCCTGGCACTGTGCCAGGCAGCCATCCTTCCAGCAGTTTAGTTACACAAGGCAATAAATTTCCCTTTTTGCCTAAGTTACTCCAAGCTGGGTTTCTGTCACCGGCAAAAGAACTCATACTCATAGTATACTTCACCCTCTCCCTCCTCTCACTGTAATAGTCCCCCCTTCCAGTCCCTGCCGAATGTTCCTTGCCTCCTTATGAAGATGTTATATAGGAATACAACTTAATATCACAGCAGCCCAAAATTATTTTAGAAGCACCAGGGTTTATATGAATAAGTGAATTATGGAACCAAAAAACACCGTCTGACAATAGAGGGATAGGTAAATTACTGCATATCCACTTGATATAATATTACGTAGCTGTTTCAAAAGCTTACCAAGAGTAAGTTATAATGTAAAAAAACAATTACATAACATATATACATAGATATGCGTGTGTATATATACATATATCCCCCCATCCAAATTCTACTGAATGGACATTTTTATGACAGCGGCAGAGAGACAGGACAAACTATTTTAAACTAAAAAACTTGTTATCCAACAGTGAAGGATGTAAGAATTGACCATGAAAACTGCACCTCTATAAAAGGACCCTCCAGCCAGTCTTCTTTACCTCATCCATAAAGGCACACCACTCAAATCTTACTCTGCTCACTCAACTCAAGTGTCATCTCCTCCTAGGTCGCCCTGACTACTCCATTCCACAAGGATCTTTTGCACTATCTGTATAAGCTATATTAATTAGCTCTAGATTTTAAATTGCGCATTTTGTCATGTATAACATTTTCATCTCCCTTAGAAAAATAAAACTTTCAGAGGCCATACCTTGTATTTCCATCAACATCTAAACCAGGAGCATTTGGTGTTCAATAACTTTGAATAAACATAGGAAACAAGTCTTTTAATAACATGCAATAAACTGGTACACTCCAATATTGGGGGTGGCAGCATAAATTGGGCCAGTCCTTTGGACAAATAATCTGGCAGCATGATTAACTAGTACAAAATATTTGCACCATCTGATGCAGTAATCTCACTCCTCAGAATCTATCCTGAGGATTTCAAGAGAAAACATCTTTATGACCAAAGATATCATTGTGGCATTCTCTAAACTGCCCAAATGTCCAACAAAGGAGGAAATTATTAAGTAAGTTATGTGAAATCTACTCAATGAAGACTATGCATCATTCAACATGATCACTCTGGAGCCTACACAATATGGAAAGATGCCCAGGAGAGAGTAAGTGACATGGGGAGACACCCATGACCGAGGAAGCGACATGGGGAGACATCCACGATAGAGAAAGTGACATGGCAAGACACCCACGACAGGGGAAGTGACAGGGGGAGATGCCCACAATAGTCTAAGTGACATTGGGAGACGCCCATGATAAAGGATCAAAGAACACAGAGGGTCTTTAGCTTCTGATGAGATTGGGGGCCCAGCTGTACCAGGCCGGAAGAGTGATACTGCAAAACAGTTACTTTATTAGGGTGGTGGAATTGTAGGTAACATTTTCTCATTTTTCTAAATTTCCATTACTGCTCTCTTAATGTTCATTAAAATTTTCATTAAAATTTACAAACATTTGTATTTCAATTCTCTCGTCAGCACTGGCATCAGGATTTCAAACGCTGGATCCTGGCATCCCCACCCACAGCAGGCACCAGAGAACCAACCTCTAGTACCTGTGGGCTCTTTTGAGCTCTCCACTCTCACTCTGCCTGCCCTAGGCTCCTGGGCAGGTAATTCAATTAATACGAGTGTCAAGACCTGAGTGTCAACGATCCCTGAGTGTCAACACTGAATCCTTAAGTTTAAATATACAGTCATACGTCGCTTAATGACGGGGATATGTTCTTAGAAATGCGTCGTCAGGTGATTCTGCCACTGCACCAACATCACAGAGTGCACTCACACAAACCTAGATGGTATAGTCTACCACACACCTAGGTTATACGGTACTAATCTTACAGGACCACTGTCATATACACGTTCTGTTATTGACCAAAACGTTGTTATGCAGCACATGACTATAAAGGAAATTTTAAAAGATAACCTAGGGCCAGCCCAGTGGCACAGCGGTTAAGTTCGCACATTCCACTTCTCGGCGGGCCTGGGGTTCACCGGTTCGGATCCAGGTGTGGACATGGCACCACTTGGCAAAATCCATGCTGTGGTGGGCGTCCCACGTATAAAGGAGAGGAAGATGGGCATGGATGTTAGCTCAGGGCCAGTCTTCCTCAGCAAAAAGAGGAGGATTGGCAGTAGTTAGCTCAGGGCTGATCTTCCTCAAAAATAAATAAATAAATAAAAGATAACCTACAGTTTGCCTCTATATTTTGCCTACCAAATTGAGAGAGAATTTTTTAAATGCTAACACCCAATGTTGCATAGAGCAGTCTTAAAAAAAGATCACCCTCACATAATCTAGTATAATCTTTCAGGAGAACAATTTGAGGATTATCTATAAAATAGCTTTGAAAACACTCACACTCTCTGACCCAGTAATTATACCTTGATCAGGAAACAATCAGTGGATAAATATTTATGTAGAACGATGTTTGCTGCAGCATTCATTATAAGGCAAAAAAAAAAAAAAAACTGTAGCGTCCTAAATGTCCTACGATAAGGGACTAGCTAAATAAACTGTAGCACATCCAAGTGATGAAATGTTATGCTTGCACACACAAAACATGTTTCTGAAGAACATTTATAACATGGCAACACACCAAAGAGAGAACACTCAATAAAACAAAAAGGATACAAAACTGTATTTTCACCTTGATACCAATAATGCACATGGGGGGGTGGGGGAGACAGAAAGGAGAGGGAGGGAGAGCGGGAGGGAGGGCAGGAGAGCAAGAGACAGTATAAAAGGACTGAAACATCAAATAGTTAAGACTAGTCATTTCTAGGTGAGCAGATGACTGGAATATTCTCTTCTTACTATTTTTCAGATTTTTCTAAGTTTTCTGCAATGAACATCTCCCTAAAACCAGAAACAGCTGAACAGCCCCAGCCCGACCACACTGCCTACTATTTCAGAAGGGAACAGGCACTGCTCACATGGATGGTGGCGTCTCCTTTGCTCTTCTCCCGATGTGCTGCCTCCAGGTCCTTCTCTAGTCTCTCCTTCTCCTGCTGCAGGTCACTCAGCTCCTGGGTGACCTTCTTAACGTTCCTGCGCAGTCTGTGGTTCTCTGTACTCTTGGTGAGGTTTTCTGCCTGCAGCTCAGCCAAAAGGGCTGCCTTTTCTAACAGAGCAGCCTCCTGATCTTCAGACCCCTAGCAGAGGAGGGAGAGAGGGGACAAGAGCTGATTTTCACGGCTCATTAAACAAACCAAGAAACCTGTGCTCCTTTTCCACCTTGGGGGGATAAAAGGAAAAGAAAAAGATTATTAACATAAACAACATTCAGGACTCAAAGCACAAATAATATGAAGATTTTGAAATAACTTAAGGTGATATTTATGTTATGATGTTGATGTTCAGGGGAGGAAAGGCTACGATTATGTAAAATACATACATACATTTTTAAGACTAGAAGGAAAAGCACAGAATGTTAATAGTAACTGCCTTTAGTGGGGTGGGAACATAGTTGATTTTTTCCCTTCACTTCTCTGTATTTTCAAATGCTCTAAGGTTAGTGAGCACATAACTTCTATAATGGTTTTTTTAAAAACAATTTAATTAAGTTATTTTAAAAAGGTAGAATGAAGAGCTTCACTTCAAACCAGAGAGATTCAAGCACTGTCCATGTTCATCTACATGAGAACGGCTCAAACCCACAGTCCTCTAGAGAAAAAGATGTGGTCAGCTTGGTAGCCTGATGGTCACCTTGAAAGGCTATAAATTGGGCAGAGTCCGAGGGCTAAATGTGTCAAGAACATCTTTATTTCATTAACAGACAGTTTGCTAGAGAAAATACATATGTGACTTCAAGCATATGAAAAAATGTTATAATTCACCAATAATCAAAAAGAGTAAATTGGGGGCGGGCCCGGTGGTGCAGCGGTTAAGTGCGCACGTTCTGCTTCTCAGTGGCCCGGGCTTTGCTGGTTCAGATCCCGGGTGTGGACATGGCACCGCTCGGCACGCCATGCTGTGGTGGGCGTCCTACATATAAAAAGTAGAGGAAGATGGGCACGGATGTTAGCTTAGGGCCAGTCTTCCTCAGCAAAAAAGAGGAGGATTGGCAGCAGTTAGCTCAAAGCTAATCTTCCTCAAAAAAAAAAAAAAAAACTCTCCAAAATTATATTAAAAAAAAGAGTAAATTAAAACAAGCTCTCATTTAACAAGTGAGATTGTTTTAATGAGAATATCCAGTGCTGGCAAGCTTATTGTGAAATGGCACAATGAATACTCACTTTTCAAGATCTGATCAAGCATCTAGAAGCCAGGAAATATGCTGGCAGGACTGTGAACTGATAGAACTCCCTATGGACAGACTACACATATCAAGTTAGTGTACACAATATAAACATGTTCAGACTCATCCAAATAATTCCACTCCTAGGACTCAATCTCAGAGGACGAATCCAAAATATGGGAGGGAAAGCCTTATACACAAAGTCATTCATCACAGAATTACTTAGAACAGTAAAAAAATACGACACAGCCTAAATGTGCAAGAATATGAAAATGGATAAGGAAAGTATAGTAAAGCCACACAATGAAATCTTAAAACTATATTTACAAAGAGTTGATAATATGGGAATACTTCTAACTCACAATACTATATGAAAAAACAGAAGACCAAATTATAACTGATCTAAAAAATAAAATCCATGCATAGAAGAAAGCCTGGAAGGAAAACTATCAAAATGCTAATGGTGGTTGGGTGATTTTCTGGTTTTTTCTTCTTTCTAGTCTTCCGGAAAAAAAAATTTGAAGCATATATATATAATACTTTTAATCAGGAGAAAATATACTTTAAAAAATCTTTTCTTTGAATTAGACTGAGGTTTAAGATTAAAAAGTCAAAAGCAGGGCCAGCCCAGTGGTGCAGAGGTTAAGTCTGCACATTCCGCTTCAGCAGCCCAGCGTTTGCCAGTTTGAACCCCAAGCATGGACCTACGCACCACTTGTCAGGACATGCTGTGGCAGGCATCCCACATATAAAGTAGAGAAAGATGGGCACGAATGTTAGCTCAGGGCCAGTCTTCCTCAGCAAAAAGAGGAGGATTGGCAGCAAATGTTAGCTCAGGGCTAATCTTCCTCAAAAAAAAAAAAGTCAAAAGCAAGGGACACTTGAGCTGTCAAGGTCACAACTTGGACTGGAGTAAAGGGACTGGCCCCAGCTTCCTGGCCTTTCCAGAAAATCCATCTCCACTACCATCGATAGCTAAGTCTTAGTTGTTCAGGAGAGGTGGGCTACAACCTAGTTAATCTAGGGGCAGGGGGTTCGGCTGTTCCTGGCCCACCTACAGCCCAGCCATCTGGGCCCATGTTTCCCAACTGCTATTTAGGACACAGCAACAGAGACTGAGGGAGAACTCTATTCAAATTGCAAAGTAGGTTTTATAAAAGCTTTTTAGTTTCCTTTAAAATTAAAATAAATAAAAAGAAGTGGGAAACCTAGGTCACAGGCCAAAAAAAAAAAAGTATCTGGGGCAGTGCTTATTTAAATAAATTCTAAAAACAAAAGTAGATAAACGATGATTGGGACAATGCTCAGCTTGAACAATTTCACAGGTATCTTTCATCACGCACTGATTATATATGGGTAGCTACAGCAGGCACTTTCACACACAACGTATCTCTGTTTCTCATACCAACCCTACAAAGTACACGTTACTATCCCTATTTAAACAAGTGAGGCTCAGAACTGTTAAATGACTAGCCTGTCATCAGACCATAAGTGATTAAATCAGATTCAAATAATTTGGAGCCTGTGTTCTCTCTACAGCCCTATACTGCCTTGCCCATTCCAGTGAAGATTCCAATTAACACCAATAACTACCGAGAATTAAAACAAGAAGACTGAATTCAAGGAGAGAAGGCGAGAGACAGAACACCAATTAAGAGCTTGTTAAACATCGGACAGCAATGGTTAGTGTTAAAATAATAGTTATTATAAAGTGATGAAAGCTCTGCAGGACTATCATGCAGATAACGATGACAAAGCCTCTTTAAAAATCCAAGCTCAAAGAATTCAAATTCATACATTCTATTCCCTTCATAAAAATCCTTGCCACGTTAAATATTCCTTAAATGGCCCTTTGCAAAACTTCCTTGGAGAGTTCTTTACCTTGTTCTGCATGACACCCTGCTTTTTTGAATTCTAGTTCGTCAGTTAGGTGCTTATAAACAGTGGCAAACGTCTGGCCCAGTTAGACACGGTCAGAAACTGAAGGCCAAATGTAATATTAAACAGATCATCCTTCCCCACAGTGCAGAAACACCGTCATGTTTCTACATCATGCAGAGAGGCAGAGAGCTCAGCGTTCAAAGAGCAGTGCCAGCTGTGTGACGTGGGGGAAGTGAACTTCTCCGAAGTTCAGGTTCCTCATCTGTGAAAGGAACGATCTCGATTTCACAGGGTTGTTGTGAAGATTGAACGTGATGCATAGAGTACTGCTGCAGCGGCTGCGGAACAAATAAATCTAGCTCCCCTGTTCCATCACTGACTCCATTATCTTTCATCCCAATTGAAAGGTAACACGGAGAGGCCCCTCAGACTAAAAGCTATGTGTGTAACACCATTAGTAGAGAATTTGAAAAACAGACCGAAGTAACTACTCTATTTTTATGCCAGAAGATTATACTACTCAATTTAAGGATGAGTTAACATTTATTGAGTTACTGCTTGTGCCCTGATATACTTTCTTACTTAATCCTTGTAAGGATTATGTGCCATAAGTCTGATTATCCAGATTTTACAACGCGCGAGCAGGCTGGGAGAGCGCAAACGTCTTGCCCAAAGTTACATAGTGAAGAGCAGAGTCAGGATTCAAGTCCATGTCTGCCCATGTTCCTCCCATACAATGCACTAAATGCAGCTCTTTAAGAAGACTGTTTAAAAAGCACAGAGACAGACACACACACACGCACACAAATGAGTACGAGTCAAACTGCTGAAATCTGAATTAAGGCCAATGGACGCACCAATATCAACTGTCCTGGTTGCGACACTGTACTACAGTTTTGCAAGCTATTACACAAAGGGCAAAGGGTATACAGAAATCTACTGCATGTGAATCTACAACTATGTCAAAAGAAAAATTAACCAAAAAAAAGATTGGGTAGATCTACATATACTGCCATGGCAAGAACATTAGATGGGGAAAAAAAAGATTAGAGAACAAAATACATATTATGATCTTATTTTTAATTTTTCAAAGGTTGTATGTATATATGTATAAATATGCATTGAAAGAGTCAAGATGTTAACAGCAAACATCTTTAAGACATGAGTTTATTGGTGATTTTTATCAACCTCTTTCCACTATTTTAAGTACTTTATAAATTTCCTACAGTGTGTAATTTTACTTTTATAGCCAGGCAGGGAAAGGAGGAAGAAAAATGCTATTTCCAATTTGAAAATGTATTTTTTAAAGGGGTAAAAAAATATATTTTTTCAATGGGTACAGCCAGCCCACAGTGTAGACAGAGTCACATCTGTGATTAGAATTCACATCTCTGCACTGTGACAAATGCTCCAAGAGTTTGAATATTACTTGCTGTTGCTTCAGTGTCAGGCTTGATGCCAGCCCTGTGAGTTGTGGCTATTTCACTCAGGCTGCAATCAGTTCAAATCATATGACATCCCAAAAAGGTCCTAATACGTGAAAGAAAATGCATTTTCAAGTGTCTATGCAACATTCAAACTATGCATACCTCATAATGAAATAACCAATATAAGCGCACCGTGTGCATTTATTCACACACGCAATCAGAGCAGGGGAAAGAACACAGCCTTTGGAGTCAGACTTGAGTTCAAGTCCCAGCAACCAGTCGAACTGCTACATACGCCCCACCATGGGTAAGGATTAAATGAGCGCTCTTGGAACAGCCAACCGGGCATGGAGCACCGGAGGAGTTTCGACAGTTCCTGACCTCTGTGCACTGAGGACATGAAACCTGGCCAACACTGTGTATGACAAGACCTCACAAGTCATTCTGAAAGTCTTTCAACTAGGACTGAGGGTTATGAAATTAATAAATGTATGTAATAAATCTGGCTAACATTTAAATGTATAAGATTACTTTCTCTCCTTCAAGACCCAATATAACAAGTAAAATATCACAACACTTATAAGGATGTCTGGTCTCTCTGCTTGTCAATTGCCAACGTATTTTTTTTTCTCAAGCAATGGGAAATATGGATGGATTTCCTAAGAATTCAGCTTTTAAAGCTTGTTATTTTCTAAGCAAGGAAAAAAAACTCAGTGAAAAGTGTAATCTCAGCTCCATTTTATCAACCACTGTCAAAATGGTGGGGAAGGCAAGCCTGAGATTCTAAAAGCAGAAATTTGTCTATGCTTCTAATACACTATGATCTAAACCAAATTACTTCAATTATTCTTAGTGTGAACCAAAGTTCTGCAAAAGATAAGGCATGGGATATGAATCTTAAGAATCAAACAGTCCTAAATTAGATTTAACTTCTAATTTCTACTTTATTTATAACCCAAAACAGCATGGGTGGAGGGGGTGGAAGGAGAAAGCTGAAAGCAGTATGTATTTATTCAGACGGTGAAACGTTACTGACTCATTAGGTCATCAGGAATAGGTACACACTGTATTGGGAAACATGGGGGGAATGTTAAAACAGATAACAACACACAACTAAAATTAGCAAGAGAGAAGGAAGATTAAAGGGATGACCAGCAGGAGTCCTTGCAGTACAATATTGGGGGACAAAAGAGAAAAGGCAGGTCAAATCATGAAGGCCTGGACCAGAAAGCTGGGAGGGAGCAGGTAGGAGTGAAGAAGCCAGGTGGGGGAGGTATGGGTGACAGGTATAAACACAGGCTGGGAGTGAGACTGGCCCTGGGACCCAATCCTAGGCTCTATCGCTCACCACTCTGTGACCCTGAACAAGGTACCTGAACCTCTGAGCCAGGGTTTCCTCAGCAGTACAACAAGGATACTAACAGTGGCTACTTCACGGAGCTGCTGTGCAGATTCATCAAGCTAATCCATGGAGAGCACTTAGCACGCGACTTGGCCCATAGTATGTGCTCAATAAATGCCAGCTGTTATTATTAGCAATTACTACGTTTAAATCCTGGCCTGACCACTTGCTAGCTGTGTGACAGTGAATAAGTAGCATACCCTCGCTGAGCTTCAAAAGCCCCGCACACAAGGGGATGATAATTACCTTCCCCACAGGGTCGTGAGGATTAAATGAGACAGTCCACACATCTTGCACAGTCTCCTACTGGCACAGAGTAAACTCGGCCCTTCTAAACAGGGTTAGTTGTCGTCATTATCATTGTCACATTGAGGAGGGGGCTGGAGAAGCCCCCAAAGCTGGTGGAGGATTTCCTTTAATTAGACTGAGCTACTTCGATTACCAAAGACCACTGGAGTTTTCCTCGGTTCCTTGCAGCTGCGAACTCCTGACCTCAGCAGGCGGAAGATCAAGGAGACAGCCACTTGGACCCAAGTGAACACTTACCTGGAAGATCTGGGTCTGTGCCTTCTGGGGGGCCTCTCTGGCTTTCGCGAAGGCAGCAGTGAGCTCTTCGATTTCAGAGTTAAGTTCTTCAACCTGGGCGAAAATAAGGAACAGCAGTCAAGTGCACAGATGGGCTCTCCTCTCCGGGCACAGCCCACGTGCTTTTCCTGCTGAATGTGCAGCGCTTAGAATCAAGAGCTGTGCAGTCAGACAAGGCCTGAAGTCAGAGAGGTCAGGTCTCTAGTTTGGCTGTTTACTAGCTGGATGGCTTCAGCCTTGGAATTAATCACGCTGAGACTTAATTCCCTCAACGACAAAACGAGGATACCACCACCCACCCAACTACAGCACTGTTGGGTTAAATGAGGTAATGCGTCCTGGGGCTCCAATGATGCCTGGGTCGTACAAAGTGTTACTATTATTGTCCATATAGATGACCCACCCAACAGTCTAGCCTGGCTAGTCCCAGGATTCCTCATCTTCTAGTGACCCTCTCCTACACCAGAGTCAGACACGAACTACCATGGTGACACCTGGGACTCTGCCAGCACCCAGAACTGCTCCATCACTGGTGCCACTATGTACTGAAGGTCCCCAGCTTCAGCTGGGCCCTGAACTCCCAAAACACGATACAAAGTATAACTACTATTAACGTGAGCCCAATCTCTGCTGCACCTGACACTGGTGATGACTCAGACTCTTGCCCTCCTTCAGCTTCTTCAAGACCACAGCTTCCTGGTTAGCTTCATCCTTCTGCAAGCAGGCCTACTGTCTCCTCTGGGCATTCCTCCTCCTGTACTTGAAATTCTGAAGCCCCCTGTGGTCCCATCCTCAGCCTTCTTTTCCCATTCTACGCTCTCCCTGGGTAAGTAAATCAACTCTTAGAATTGTAACTCACAGCTGTATAAGAATGGCTTCCAGATCTACATCTTCAGACCTGAGCTCTCCCCAGGCTTTGGACTCCTGGCATATCTATCTGCCTCCTAGACATCTCACCTTGATGGTCCACAAGCTCCTCAAAGTCAATACTTTCTAAACAAACTCATCACCTCCATCACCACCCTCATCTCGCCATCATACTCCACGTTTTACACTTTTAAGCGAGTTGGTGACCCCACCATATCCCTAGTCGTGCCAGCCAGACACCTAAAAGTCATCCCTCACTGCTTTTTCTCTCAATTCCTACATCTAATCATCAAATTTCCCCAAATTTACTTCTAACCTTCAGTTATTTCTAATTTTATTTCTTGAATGAGCCCACCCCTCCCTTCCTACTGGCCGTGACCACTGCTCTAATTCAGCCTTTCTGAATTAGGTGGCTCTCGGCGCAGCTACTGGCCTCCCTGCCTCCGTGCTCTTCTTCCCGCAGTCCTCTCTCTGGATAGAGGCACAGATCTCCCTAAAATGCAAATGGGATCATCCCCCCACTGCTTCAGAGCCTTTAGTGGCCTGCCACCCAAGCAGCTAAGTGTGATTAGGTTTCCACCACCACCGGCTGGCCCGTGCAACCTCACCAGCTCCTTCTCTCGCCTCACTTAATGCTCTGACAACCTCAAACTGCTTTTGGTTCCACAAACACATATCAGGCTCTTTCCTAACTTACTGCCTCGACCAGTGTTCTCCCCTCTGTATGAAATGGCCTCCTTGTCTCTGCCTCCCTTCCCAACTAACTCCTACTCATCCTCTAAGATTCCGCTCAGATACCTTCTCCTAGAAGCGCCACTCCCCGGTACCCATATACACACTCTAATCTGGATTAGGGCCCCTTCCTTCCACTTCCACAGCCCCTGCCCTTCCCCCTCACACCACCTTCACTCTGCCTTTCTTCCCCATTAGACTGCAAGCAGAGCTGGGCTTTCCTCTCTGCATCTGTGCCTACGACAGACTGCTATACTAACGACAAGATGACAGCATGGAACCACCAGCCACAACCTTGGGTCCCAACAGGCAACAACCCAGCTAGCTATCTAACTATCCGCAGTCATGGCCTTGCCTCCCAAACTCTTTTATCTCAATCTTCTGTTGTCTTTCAAAACATTAGACATTGTCCAATACGGCAGCAAATAGCCCCTATGGCCCCTGGGCACTTGAAATTTGGTCAGTCTGAATTGAGATGCACTGTAAGCACATCTGGACTTCAAAGACAAAGTTCAGATTTAAAGAATGTTAAATACCTCATTATTACTATTGTTCCCTTGATTACATGTTGAAATGCTCATATGTAGGACATATGTATTATTAAAGTTAATTTCACTTGTTTCTTTTTCCTTCTAATGTGGCTACTGGAAAACTCAAAATTACGTAAGCATCTCACGTTCTATTTTTATTGGACAGCACTGGATCAGACACTTCAAAAAGAATTTTCAATGGACTAAAGGACCCCTTCCATACTTTCTATACTCATCTCAGCGCTCTCATAAACCTTTCCCCTGAAGCTAAAAATTCAGGGTAGGACAGGCCAGTCACAGAAGCTAATAAAGAAAAATTTCACTTCAGGACTATCAGACATACCTCTTTTTCCTTTGACTTTAATGCCATGGTTAGACCCTGAATGGCCTTATCCCTCTTTAAACTATTTTTCTTTTCTGTAGCAATTTCTCTTTCCTTCTCTCTCAGGTCCTCCTGAAGTGCCTAAATTAGATTAGAAAAAGATTCACTAAGTTGATGCGTTCCAACCAAAACGCACTGTAAATATATCTTTAAGAGCACACTCAAACGCAGTTATTCTATCTCACTCCTGTCAACCTGTGATTAATGTTTCCAAGTAGAGCTGAACGCAGTGGCATCAGCTCCCAGTTCCCGTGTTCCCGCTCACGGCACCAGGGCTGGGTGAAAGGAGGGGAGCAGATCAGTTAAGACGACGACAGCTACTCCTCTGGGAAGGACTCCAATGCCTTCTGGAATTTGAATACAGTCACATCAGAGTCTCTGAAACCGCACCGGGTTATTTGGGGGAAATAACAGATCATTAATTTCATTCCTTAATGCTACAACTGCTGGCAGAGAATTTGGCTTGATGGAGACTGAACATATACATTTATAGTCTGAGTTCACTTCCAAAGATAATCACTGCCGCCTCGCTCCCGGGCTGTTGTGAGGATCAAACGAGATAATGGACGGGAAAGCACTTTCTAAGCTGGCAGGCGCTGCACAGGTGCCGACTACTGTGGCTGGGGTGCCATGGTAATGGCTCTGGAATCACACTGGTGGGTCTGAATCCTTGCTATACCTCTCCCAGCTCCGTGACCTTGGGTAAGGGACCTCACCTCTTTGAGCTTCACAGGCCACATATGCAAAATGGGAATGCCTGCTTCAGAGAGTCATTGCAAAGACTGAGAAAGCTTCTCTAAAGTACCTACAGCTTGACTGGCACACAGCAGCACTCAAGGAATGACAGCTATTGTCACACAGAATTGTCTATTGCATTCAGAATAAAGCAAGAGGCGAAGATAAATCTTTGGTAAATTTTTAAAAATTTTATCAACATACCTGGATCCTCTCTTCAAAGTGATTCCTCTCCTTCTGGCGCTCCATTTGTGCAGCCTAAGAAATGGCAGTCATTGGTGCGCAGAAGGGACCCACAACCCAGCAGCTTCCCCAGAACAATTAGAGTGAGCAGCTCGTTCACTCGCTGCTCCCCACTGCTGTGGAACTCACGGAAACAAGTGTCCACTCCTTCTCTCTGTCTCACCCAAAGTGCCACCGGAGTGAAGAAAAACGTAAAGACAAGCCACCCACACTGGTTATCACCAGCCCCAGAGAAAGCAAACCAAGGAGCAGCAGGACAACGAAGAAGCCTGCTAAAGGACAGGGCCAGGGGGTGAGAAGAGGGTTAAACGGAGGAGCAGGAGGCAGGGCCGATTACAGCCGAACACCAACTGGTGAGGCAAAAGAATTCACTGCTGTGGTCGGGACAAAGGAGACCCCTCCATAAAGAAATCAAGACTTTCCACGAGCATCCAGAACATCCCGTAATGTGAATGTACCACAGGAGCAACTGCCTTGGGCCAGCACAAATTGGAAGGTCTCGACTAGGCCCACCTGCACTTCTGGGTCCTGCCCACCCTTTTCAACACAGCTTCACATGGAGGCCGCCTAGTGTGGCGGAGGGGTCCAGGGAGCTGTGGGGTCTGGCACTAGTAACCCACCTCTTGGAGCCTGGGAAAATATAACAACTCCTCTGAGCCTGCTTCTAAACTCGATGAGGAGACCGTGATCTCTGCCTCATGAGGTGGCCAGGAGGACTCAGTGAGGTGGCATGCTGAAGCCGTTCGCGTGCTGCCAGGCCCAATGTGAGTCAGTTCCCTCCCCTCACTGCCTCTGAAGTTCCAGACCAAAGGTGGCTTCAAGCCTGCCTCTGACCACAAAGGTAAACAGGTATGTACCACTACTTATCCTAAGAAAACCCCAAGGATGAAAATAAAGTCCCCGGGCAACAACGAATTAACACATGGCAAAACAGAGGCAAGCAAATGTGAAGTGTTTTTTCAACCAACTCTTTATACAAACACGAGGTTGGAAGGAAAAGAAAAACGCCAGGGCCCCTGACACAGGAGGCTTCTGCTAATTCCTAGGTTGACAGGGAGCTAATATTTAGAAGTAGACAGTGTGCAAATCTTGGCGACTGAAGTGCATCCCACTTCCCATTGAGGAGTCCGGTCTGCTAATTAAAGTCACCCCTTCAAGTCCCATCGCCTCACCTCAGTTTCGCTCTCCTTTTCTCCCCTCAGAGCAGCAGAAAGTCCTTGGAGCTCTCCAGATGACACGTTCTTATCAGAAGATGCCATCTGAGATTTCTCCTCTTCAAGGCACTGAATTAAAGCTTCTTTGCTCTTCAAAGACAGCTTCAACTCCTCAATCAGTCTAAAAGAGAAGGAAATTTAAATATTAATTCTAAGCTGTTCTCTTAGCTCAGAGGAGCAGGAGGAGGTAGGAAACGGGGCCAGACATCTTCAAAGTAGACACGTCCACTGACTGAACAGAAACGCAATGGCATTTTGCAGGGTGGAGATTAAGGGCCAGAATTCGTGCGCCATTAACCGTCCCCTCGCCTCTAGCCTGGGCCCGGACGATCCAACCTCTGAGCTGCCAGACTAGTCTGCTGGAGTCACACCCCGACTCGAAGACTTCCAGTGGCCCACGGTCGACAGCAGTGGATTACCAATGTTTTAGGCCAAGAAATCCTCTCTCCAAAAGGAATCCAGCACTGAAGCCTAAACAAGCACGCCCAATAAAGCGGACTTGTTCTGTGAGGGGAAAGGACAGAGCACGTCCCTCCCGGGCTTCTCAGGGCAAACTCAGAAACACACCAACTTTCAACATAAAGGCTCAACTCCTGAGCCAGGCCTTCTAGCCTCAGCTTTTAGGGCCTAGAAGGTCAGAGGCCCTGCTGACAGCTTGTTTCACCTCTCACACGTAGCTGTCCCCGCTCCACCGCTGCTCAGGAGCCTCACTTCCCATTCTCCCCAGAAGCCAGGCTGTTTTGTGCCTCTAGACCTTTGCTCACACTAGTCCCTCCACCTAGAATGCCCTTCACAACTCTCCTCCACCTGATAAACACCCAGCATCCACCGGAGTCAGCGAGGCATTTCCTCCCCTCAAGGCATCTTTGCCAACCCACACCCCTAGGGTCCCCTCAGGTAGAGCTGAACACCGCCTTCTCGGGGCCACCAAATTACCTCACATCAGCTGTTCCCTGACCTCGCCAAGTTACTTACCCTCGCTGAGCCTGCATTTCCTCAGTATAGAATGGGATTACCTTTTTATGTCATTGGAGATAAGCTATTTAAAATGGCCCTACACAGTTCCAGGCACATGGCAGAACTTAACAAATGACAGCCGCTATAATTTTACTTTTTTTTTTTTTTTAACATTCAACCTTCAGCATTTTGTCAGAGGATGCTCAGAAGAGCTTTTCTGTAGCTAAGACTAGACAGCAAGCTCGTACAGTAGAAAGAGCAAAGGCTTGGAACTGGAAGTCTGAGAGCTTCCCTCGCTCCCAGGTGAAGGGGAGGAGGGAGCTGGAAGCAGTGACAGCACCTAGCAATGCACTGTGCTGCGGTCTGAATATTTGCGTCCTCCCAAAATTCATTCATGGAAATCCTAACCCCCAAAGTGATGGGATTAGAAGGTGGGACCTTTGGGAGATCATGAGGGTGGAACTCTCAAGAATGGGAGCAGTGCCTCGTAAATGAGGCTCCAGAAAGATCCCTCACCGCTTCCGCCATGTGCGATACAATGGGAAGCGGGCAACCAGGAAGAGGCCCCCCCCCCGCCCCGACCATGCTGGCACCTCCATCTTGGACTTCCACCCTCCAGAACCGTAAGAAATAAACTTCTATTTCTGTAAGCTATTTTGTTTTGGCCCCCCAAATGGACTAAGACAATTGGGTACAGAGGGTACCAGGCAGCACCAGTGCAAGGCTCCCAAAACTGGGAAAAGGAGTAAGACTGTTCTTGAGGGGTTCAACTCGGAAATCACCACATAACCAACTGGAGAGGTAAAAAGTCACCAAACTGCAAGCTCAAATGGATGTGTTGTGAAGTATGTAACCTACACTTCACTAAAACTGATTTGTTTCAGCGAGTTCCAGATAGGGATGGAAACGCGTGGGGCAGCTTGTGGGGACTGTGGCTGAGCTGGAGCACCGGGCCCATCTAAGGCAGCAGCCTCAACCTAGCAAGACCACGGCCCAGTCTGCCACATTTTCCAGGGTTTCAAAAGAAGCTGGAAACGCAGACTTTTACATGAAAATAGATTTTTTTAAATACTAGCCACTAATTCAAACTTTTAAAAGCACTGCGTGGGCCAAATAAACCCTATCTGTTGGCCATATTTAACCTGCAGGGCTCCACAATGTCACTGCCTGAAAGATACAGACTAGCTCTCGGTTCAGATGGAAGGAAATTAAGTAGGGAAAGCACATACCTTTGGAAAGGGGGGTGGGAGCCCAGAAGCCCAGAAAGACACCAGCAGTGCCCACCCTAGAGAGGGTTTGCCCAACAGCAGATCAATCTGTGTGGCAGATCTGGATCCATCTCACCAAGGCAGGCCGGGACCCCTGTTCCAATTCTGTGCTTAGTAATTTACCTTCTGACCTCCTTAGCCTCCTGAGCAGGGCTGCCTTCAGGCAGGGTTCCACCTGGAACACTGATCCTGGTTCCACCACAGCGAGGGCCACCCCCTAAGCAAGCAGAAATCCAGAGCAGACATCTGGCGGCTGCAGGTCTACCCCTGAGAGACACATGCATTCGCAGCTCTGACCTATGGGAAACCCCAGGAAGATGCAGCCTTTAGCAAGGCCCTAACCAGACCCCCACATCCATGGAGACCCCACCACCTGGACCACAGTAAATACTCCATGAGCATTAACACTTCCCAAGTTCCCTCCTCCACAGATGAGACGCCAAGCTTCTGCAGTGTATGTGAACAGGGACCACCCTTCCCTGTGATCACCTGAAATGTGCCAGGAGCCACACCTTTGCATGTGCTGTTCCCTCGGGAGGGCAAGGCTTCCTCATCCCAGCTCCCAGCACCTCCTCTGACAAGCCTACCCTGCTCCACCCTCAAGCAGAGCTGATCACAGCCCAGAACCCTGAACTTAACCTCTAGCACCAAATCTTGACTTTTTGTTCCTTACATCTGTCCCCTCCCCACCAGCGGGAGCTCCATACAAGGAAGACAGTGTTCATCTCTGCATTCCTGACACCCAGCCTGAGGCCATGCTCAGTAGCTGGTTAACAATGAATCTGTATCATTCATGTAAGCCCTTTAATTCAGGCCTTAATCAATCCATATACTCAAGCCCCTCCTGGACTCTCCTCTTGGATGCCCCACATCCTTCAACCCAATACATCCCAACTAAAAGCTCATCTTCCCACCCCCTCCACCCAAAACATCTCTTCTTTCTCCCTTTTTCCCCCAAACTCAGCAAACTGCGCCACCGTCCCACAGTTGCTCGTGCGCAACCTGGGTGAGGGGTTACCTGCAGCCTTTTCCCTCCAATCCACCAGCCATCAAGCCCTTCAAGCCATCTCTGCCTGTTCTCCACCCCTACTTCTGTCCTCTGGGTCCTCATCACCTCCGTCTCTTGTCTGGACTTCTGCATCAGCCTGAGAACCAATCTTATCAGTAAACTCCACAGCCTACCCACCCTCCAGAGGGCTCTCTCTAAATTTATGTCTGATCTTGTCATCCCCCCACCCCCACCCCCGACTCCCACCCTTAACTCTTCAGTGGCTTCTCACATGCCCTGAAGACAAAACCCAAACTCTTCAACAAGGCCCACAAGATCTGCTCCAGCTTCCCTCTCTTCGTCTCTTCCCACCTCCCTTCCAAAACAGGACACTGCAAGTTGATGAGGATCACGGCTGCCCAGGGAGAGCAGCTCAAGACATCCTGCCCTACATACCATCTATATCATCCTCGGGAAGCATGGGATGTTCTGACCTGATCCAATCTGATTCTTACCTAAAGTTATAGGACCACCCAGTAACCAGACCCTACCTGCACTGATACCATTTTAATGACTTTTTTTTTATATAATCTTTCCTTTGTCTTGTAAAGAGATAACTCACATACCTACACCTTCAATTTAGCCCTACCTTCAACCCATGTTCGTAGCTCTTTACTGCCCATGGATCCTGTCCCCATGCTACTCCCTGCTATTTTCTGAATAAAAGAGCGCTACTGCCAGGCCTTGAGAGTCCAAGCAATCTTTCTTCCGACTCGTCGGCTCAGCGAGCCTGCATCATGTTGTTGTGCTTCAGTTCCTTGACCCTGCTGCGTGCACTCTGGCCTCTGCACTGTCACACAGATATACAGTTCCCAATGCCTGCAACACTTTTTCTTCCCCCAAGTCATTTCTCCTTATTCTAGTACTTCCTGTAGGAAGCCTTTCCTAATCCCTCTAAACTGAGAGAAATAGGTTGTGTGGACCCAGCATTTATCCCATCTAGCCCTTATCTCTATTCCTGCCCTCCACTCCTGCCAGCAAGCTAGATGCTGAGCTTAAATTTTGACAATGAGGGGCCGGCCAGGTGGCTCAGCAGTTAAGTACACATGTTCTGCTTCAGCGGCCCAGGGTTTGCCGGTTCAGATCCCAGGTGCGGACATGGCACTGCTTGGCACACCACGCTATGGTAGGCGTCCCACGTATAAAGTAGAGGAAGATGGGCACGGATGTTAGCTCAGGGCCAGTCTTCCTCAGCAAAAATAGGAGGATTGACAGCAGTTAGCTCAGAGCAAATCTTCCTCAAGAAAAAACATTTTGACAATGAGCTTCCTTAAGAGAGGGTCCCAGTCTGTACCCCTCACTCCTATGTTCTAATCAACACTGAGTGAAGTAGAAGATGCTCAGGAAATATTTGTTGATCCAAGAGACCCAATGAATGAACCGCTGAGCACCTGTGGGACCCTGCAGGGCCTTTCCGAGCAGCTCTCTCCCAGGACCTCCTCACAAACCCACCCCAGACCCTGCCATGCCCTTCACAGGGCCAAGAACTCCGTCTGTCTTTTCTTCTTCAGGGGCCACCCCACACCTTCTAGTCTATTCCCTGGGCCCCCTACTCCCAGTTTAACTGCTGGGGACTCTCAGGAAAGACAAGCCCATAAGCCTTCCAACGGCTTCGCCACTCATCAGTTGGGAGAAAAAGAAGGCAAGGTAGAAATGATTTGTGTGGAAAGATTCCAGATTCCATCATTTCTCTCAGTCTCCAGACTCCACCTCTCCGGGGACGGTGTCTGGAAAGGCTGGTCCTCGGAAGGGGAGGCTCAGCAACAAGGCACACGTCCAGGAGGTCTCTCTTCCTAGGCATGTCATCAAGAAAAACACTCACTCACTCAGCACAGGGGTCCTACCCCTCACGGAGAACTCGGTTTCCTACCCCAGCCTGAGATTAATCCCAAAACTTCAGTTTTCCAGATCAAAGCTAAGAAAAGGTTGCAGAGCATCCAATAAATGCTAGCTCCTCCAAATGCTGAAGCTGGGGCACTTATGAACAGAGACCACGGGCTGTCCCTCAGGGTCTGTTTGATCTTCTTTTAAAGATAATCCCAAACTTTTGCTCACCTGATTTCCCACCCATAATGAAAACAAGCAGCAGACTCAAACCTCAAAAGTTGTCACCGAGACAGAAATAGAAGTGAACAGCAGCTGGGGAGCCCGGGCAACTGGGCACAAGCACCCCAACAACATGTCAGGCCCAGCGATCAGGGGATACCGAGCGACTGAGAAAAAGGAACTGCAGGCAGAATCCTGTATCTAAGGAAGCAGGCAAGCAGATGGTTTGCTTACAACAACTTTTGTCAAACTCCAAACATGCTTGGAATTGCCTCTTCAATGGAAAGGTCACAGGTTAACCAGCAGTTTCACTGATATTTAATTAACTCAGGCTTCCACTTAGTAACTGCCAAAGCAAGGCAAGGATATCAAAATGTAAGGTTTGTGGTAAAGAATAAAACCTCAACTCTCTCCTAACCAGTTTTGATCAGAAATTTGGTTGCAAGACACAATGAACATTAAAGGTTGCCTAAAGCCACATGATCCATGCATTTCTCTGGACTAAATGGCACACATTTTATTCCTGGGCCATCGAAGAGCTCTGTACTTGGCCTATATTGTTTGGCCCCTTGAACTGTACTAATCTGGGCCCTCAGCCTGTTTTAAAAGATATGACAGAAAACAGGCCACACAAAACTCACTAGTATTTCTCTGGGGATGTAGTCACTTACTGTTCCCTTTGGGAAGATCCACAAGAGAAATTTTTCTCTGGCAACGCCAAGTAAGACCAGGCTTCTCCTGAGTTACTAGTTTATTTTATTCTTGTGAACAGTGTGAAACTTCTGTCCACCAAGATTGTTTTTCCCTTTTTCCTTTGGCTACCAGGAAGCTTACAGCCAAAACAGAATGCTAAATCTAGTACCTGAGTAGAACTTTTCACCATGAATTTCTATTTACTAACTTCTATCTGTCCTTCTAACACTCTCCTATCCCTTTTCCCTCACCCTGACTTTATCTCTGGTTTTCTTACTGTGTTGGATGTGTTCTGGTAAGTCACTTTATCTCTGGTTTTCTTACTGTGTTGGATATGTTCTGGTAAGTCACTT